>NW_027279221.1:0-57500 GCF_046629955.1 Centroberyx affinis
TTTATTAGTTGGGTTTTGACATGGAAAGGTAACTCTGGTGTGAAGGCACTTGGGCATTACCTAATCCTCTCTGCAGGAGATGAGACAGCTGTAGCACCTATCTCGCGAGATTCTGCGAGGTGATAAGTTGGAGGAAACATGGCGACGTCTAATTTGTTAAAGGTAAGAAGCACTTAAATGTATCGCATTTCCCATATTGGTATGCGGATTCAGACATTTTATTGTCACGTATTTGCATGAAACCTGGCAAGTGGGTGCGTTTGAAATCACACTTGTCACCGCTGTCGTTCGCAGAGGTTCAGCTGCAGCACAAATGCAAAGGTCTCTCTCTTTGCTAATGCAAGCTAACCTGCTAGCGTCGTATGCTGGCTAGCTAACAGAGCCGGCAAACGGCTCCCCTCTTTCAAAATGAACCCACTAAATAAATCGTCCGTGTTCGCAAGGCCTTGTTGTGTGTCTTCCTTGTAAACGGCGTATGCGTTAGCGCCTGTGACTCGGCTGTCTGTGAAGTTGAGAATGCAGGTTTTTCCAAACAGGTGCTAAAATGATTAGCTAGCAGAATAATTAGCCAGGTAGCTTGCAGGCTAGCAGTAGAGTTAGCTTTGACAGCCGGCCCGCCCCCCTCTTTGACAGCTCCAACAACTCAGACTGTCTCAGGCAAATCTGGCTTCACATTCCAGCACAGATAAGATTTATTCCAAAATAGCTGAGAGGAATGTGCAACAATATGATTTGATTTCATGTGAATTACACAATATCTCTCTTTGTCACACTGTCTCTGTGTGTCTCGGTCTCTTTCACACACACACACACACACACACACACACTGTCTATGTGTGTGTGTCTCGGTCTCTTTCACACATGCACACACACACACACACACACACTGTCTATGTTATGTAACTTACTGTATGAGATAAACATGTTTATCCCTCTCTACCCCCCCCCCCCCCCCCCCCCCCAATCTCTTTGTTGCCTTCCACCTCTCTCTCTCTCTCTCTCTCTCTCTCTGTACTTTCCTTCTCCTCTCTCCCCTCTCACTGCCTTCGGTCTCTATATCCCTCTCTCTCTCCATCTCTGTCACCCCCCTTTCTTTCTAACTCTGTCTTTGTCCATACCCATGTCACTCTCCCCATCTCTGCCTCTTTTTCTCTCTCCCTATCTCTCGGTATCTGCATCTCTCTTCCCTATCTCTGTCTCTCTCCTCTCCTCTCCTATCCTCTCCACCTCTTTCTCTCTGTCTGTCTCTCTCTCTGTCCCTCTCCTCTCCTCCTCTTTCTCTCTGTCTTTCTCTCTGCCCCTCTCCTCCTCTTTCTCTCTCTGTCTTTCTCTCTCTCTCCCTCTCCTCTCCTCTCCTCTTTCTCTCTCTCTCTGCAGAACAAGGGGTCCCTGCAGTTTGAGGACAAGTGGGATCTGATGCGGCCCATCGTTCTCAAGCTGCTCAGACAGGAGGCCGTCACTAAGCAACAGTGGTTCGACTTGTTCTCGTAAGAGCCGCTCTTCACTTCAACCCTTATTTCCTGCTGCCTCACCTCATTTCTTGCCGAGGGCCTTTGCGACCCACCGCTGTTGCACCAGAGTACCAGTATTTAAAAAGTACTATGCTGTCTGATTTGAGAAAGCTTGAGAGTTTTCCCAGAACTAGTACTCTTGTTTGCCGTGTTTCATGTCACATTTACTGTGGCCGACTTGCATGAAATTCGCACACCCGCGGATGTTAATGCTTGTAAAAGACTTGATTATCTTCATGCCGCTTATGTTCATCCTTACATTTTACCAGAACGTCATGCTCAGGAGGACTTAAGATAATTATGTCCAGCCTTTCACATGACCCTGTTGTTTTGCTGCGAGCATGCGAGAGCAGAGGAAGTTGTGCATCAGCAAAACATGATCCATGGTAACCAGTTTTTGTAGTATCTGTTCCCTCTTTTTAGATGAGCTGTAAATGGCTATTTGATGGGGGAAACATCTAAAAGAAATCTAATTATGATTAAGTATAGTTGAGTATAAACAGCTGTAATGATAATGTTATAATGTATAATTCATTTTTTCTCTTACTGGAGCTGGTAGGGATTTAGTATCTTCCTCAAAGACACTTCAGCAGGGCGGATGCTTGCTGGGCCCTTTAGTTGAATCAAAGTCTTGATACATGGGCGTCTACCTGGTATCAAAGTCAAAATTTTGGTAGGGCTACGACAGTAACAGCCAGTCAGTACCTCATTCCCCAGTTAAGGCCTGTTTGAGGGCAGGAAACAAACTTTTTTAATCCACCGATCACAATTTCTGGTACATCCCAAAGTTCACCAGACTTTTACTATTTTATCTGCCAACTAGAAGTTTAGAATTAAATAAGGAAAAAAAAAGGAACTCTAAACTCTCTAATGACTCTAAATGATGACTGGTTACCAGCTGGTAGTGTAGACAGACTCAGTAGACTTACCAGCATTTAGCTGGTGGTTAGGGTGATTGTATTTGGGATAAGACGTTTATATCAGCATCTTCATATCCAGATGATGAAAGCCAATGAGTGACTTAACAAGGAGAAAGTGTTTTGGATGTCTTGGTTAAGGTTTTATTTAGGATAAGCTATTTACATTCATCGTTATTTCCCAAACCTGAATATCTCTGTTTGTGAATATAAACTGACCTCATGCAGACTGTGAAAACCAACAGTAAATGGGTTGAGGTGTATTCATGCCTCAGTATCCCAGGAACCGTTGCAGATCCCAGATAGATATCACAGTCAGGTATTTCATAATTGTAAGAAGAGCTTATCTGGATTCACATAAAGGTGATACGATGTTTACATGCAAATGGAATACTATTTAAACACACTGATTCACCGGTTATACTGCACATGCATTTGCATCTAGTGGTTGCCCAGGACAAATCTTGGGCTTTGGTAGTGTGTAATCCACTAAACTATAAAAGGCTTATTCCCTGGGCCTGGTGTCCTTGGCTGTTTGACAGTAGCTGTTGAGCTTAGGCAGAGCAGTTCTCACTGACTTTACCTGTCCTGATTTTACCAACTAGTCCAGGGATTTGATTAGGTTACATTGATTTGATGAGTATAAAGGAAACCTTCAAGGATATTACAGCAAAGTCAGTGACTTATTTCCATTGTGGTCCTTGTGTTGTAAAGATGGCAAAACGGGTTCAGTCATAAACCCATTCTCTCCATAACCTCCAGACTGCCACTGCTGTGACAGATTACAGGAAATTGATCTGAATTCTCCTCTATGCAACCGTGTCACACACTCTCAAATATGGCCTGGCCCTCTCATTACCCAAAAGAAACAGACCTTTTTTTTCTGAATGAGTCTTTTGGGGGTCTGTCTTCTGACATCCATTTCTGAAAAACAGTCGTTTCAGTTTTATACTCCTCAGAATATCCACAGAGAGATTTTAGGAGTTTTGAGAGGCTTTGGAATGAAAACAACAGCAAACCATTCACTTAGTTTGGCTCCCCAGCAGCATCAACACTGGTTGTTACTCTCTTTGTGTTTCCATGTGTTATTGATGCATTCTGTTCTGCCTGTGTGAACAGCGTGGCTGTGATATATGATTGTACGCATGGTTTATTGTATCAAGTCTGGTGTTTCAGTGAGAAAGGAATTTCCCACTGCAGGATCAATACGACTGCTACTACCAAAGCTACTACTACAGCTGCTTCAGATCCTGCTGTCATTCTAAAAAAAAAAAGTTGCATTGCTTTGAACACAGAATGGGAGAACAGTCCACTCACAAACCACAGCATGCTATTTCAGTGCATTGCAAACACACACTTGGAATAGGCTTAGATGTGACTAACATGTGTTGTGCTTTACATAACCCCTACACAATGTAATAAATATGTAGGTAAGCCTTTTGCGAGGTGTGTCTGGCTCTTACAGTGGGGTGGAAGCCTATCTTGTTTCCATAGCATAACTGACTCAACTTGTTGTACCCTCTCATAATAGAAGGCTGGTATCCAACTGATTTTAACATGTAGATGCCTGAGCTTTCTGATGGCTGTCTCTCCCAATTTTGTAGTTGAGGCGTAACATCTGCCATTTGGTGGACTCTGTTGTCCAAGGCATACACTTTTTTATTATTAGTGACCCTAGTGGGAATTGAACCCCTAACTCTGGCAGTGTTTGTGCCTTGCTCCACCCATTTAGCTACACAGGGAATGGAACCACTAAAGCTGTGATCACATTGGATGCTTTTTTCTCCTGTTTTCCTGCTTTTCTCCTGAGTTCAATGGACACAAGGAGCATTACATCATTCTTGTTGCTATGCAACACAAAGTTTTACAAAAACTTGCAATCTATCTAATTAGTTTTAGCTTGGTAACTTGAAGTAACAAAGGGGATAACGTTGTTGAAAATATAAATGGTCAAGAGAAAGTTAGTAATTGCTCTGCTTGTGCTTCAAGAAATGGATGATGAGTGCATTTTGAAATGGAGGATGTAGGAGAACAGGAGCATGGAGAGTTTTATCATCTCGTCCAAGAGCTCCGCCTAGATGGTACCCATTTCAAGGGCTATTTTTAAATGGATATAATGTACGGTATGGCTAAAGCTGAGACAGGTTCAACTTGGAGCGCCCAGGGGAGTTCCAAAACATGAGGCCCGTAGTAAAGAGCATCCAATATGATCACTGCCCAACCATGGTAGTGTTACTGCCTTGCTCTACAGACTGAGCTACACAGGAAAGAGAACACCTTAACCTGCCAGTGTTTGTGCCATAATCTGAGTGAGCATGACACTGTGCTGCAGTAGAAACCTCGTCCTGACCTGGATCTTCCATTTCTTCCTGCCTTTACTGGCATGCTATAAAAGTTGTGACATTGTGATGTTAGAAACTATTGTAAGCATCCAGAGATTCAGCTTTTTCTTCCTTTGATTACATTTTGTTGCTAAGAAATATTGCACAAAAGCTTTATATTGGCTGGAATTATATTTGTTGTGTGGCAACATTAGCTTGTTGAAAATTGAACTCCTGAAGCCTTGCTGTTTTCAATGGCAGAACTCTGAATAGATGGCTACAGGCTCGCCTTACTCAAACTCCAACATTTACCGTAGTATTCCATTTAAAGGTCACATCACATATACTGTTCTGTATGTAAGCGGAAATATCACATGTTCCCTTTCACATTTAATTATAGCATCACATGTACTTTTCTAAATTTAATAATAACATCCCATTTCCTTACTGTCTGTCTTCCAGAGATGTTCATGCTGTGTGTCTGTGGGACGATAAAGGCCCAGCCAAGATCCACCAGGCTCTCAAAGAGGACATCCTAGATTTCATCAAACAAGCGCAGGCTGTAAGTGTGTGTGTGTGTGTGTGTGTGTGTGTGTGTGTGCGCCTTTTGTGTTGGTTTCATTTTTTTTACCCTTGATGTCTTGATGTGCCTGTGTGTGTGAGCGAGAGCAAGAGCAGACTGTGTTTACAACATGGTTAAGTTACAGAGACTATGAAACCACAACAGATCAATAATAACCTATCACAATGGATGAATTCTCGTGGGTGATGGCTCTTGGATCAGTATTACTGGATCTAATATTTTCAACAACCTCAGGCTGCATGTCCGCCGGGAGCCTTTCTTTAAAACACTGGCTTCCTTTTCTTGGTATTTTCAGCGGAAAGGTTACGCTGTTGGCTTTTCCAGTAGCACTGAGAGCTTAGCATGTTTTTAAAGTTCACAGTGCCGAGCGCTAGAAGTTCAAAACATTTAAGCTTTTTTGCAAAAGGGTGCCCGACTTCAAAGGGCAGAAAGCCATGAACAGTGCTTCCTAGAGGTTCAGATGCAGCCATTGTAGAAGTCCCACATTTTACTGCATGTTGCTGCACCTCTGAGGGGAATTGTTTGGAAAATGTGACCTTTGACCCGTGCGTCTGTTGCCACGGCAGCGGGTGCTGAGCCACCAGGACGACACGGCGCTGCTGAAGGCCTACATCGTCGAGTGGAGGAAGTTCTTCACCCAGTGCGACATCCTGCCCAAGCCCTTCTGCCAGCTGGAAATCACACTGATGGGCAAACAAGGCAGCAACAAGAAGACCAACGTGGAGGACAGCATCGTACGCAAGGTGAGAGAAGAGGAGGAACAGGAGAAGAGAGGAAAAAGCGAGGGAAACCAAAGGGGTCAGGACAAGGAGAGAGGAAGCTGAAAAAGAGAGGAGGTCAAGATGTGAGGAGAAAGCAGAGTAACAAAACCGAAGTGGAAGAAGAGAGAGAGGAGGAATGAGGAGAGGTGAAGAGATCAGATATAAGACGTGAAAGGAGGCATGATAGAAGATGAGGAGAAAAGGAGGAGTTATTGAAAGAGATAAGGGAGGTCTGAAGTGTGAGGAGAAAGGAGGGTAACAACAAAAAGACCAAGATGGAGAACAACATAAGAGAAAGAAACAGGAGGCGAAATGGAAATGGGTGAGGTGGAGGAGAGAGGAGGTGAGATGTGAGGAGTTTATCTGTATTTGTTGTTCTGTAAAACACTTAATAACGAACCTACTTTACATTTTAAGCATATAGATAACACTCTTATTGAGAGACTTATTCTTAGTGCAACAGTAGAATAAGCTTCAATTCCAAGATCTTGAAAATTACAGGCAACTAATAGTCAAGAATGCATGGGCCAGAGCCATCGTGGCCTAAAAACCCACCAGTGAGAGAAGTGCTCGAAAAAGTCATTTATGCGATACTTTAGTGATTCTTGTAGGAAAAATATCTTTAAAATATAAGAGCTAAGATATTTTTGTTTGAGATGAGAGCAAATTAGAGCGAGAAGAGGAGAGGGGAGATGATTTAGTAGGGCGAGGGAAGAGGTTTTATTAAAAGCACTTCATAAATATATTGAACCTGACAAGACTATTCCTGGGGATGGAAGGAAATGGAAGGTGACTTTTATTATTTAAGATATTTTATGAAGACTTAAGAGTGCGGTGTCACACACTTGACGCTCCTCCCTCCCCTCCTCTTCCTCCCTATCTCCAGCTGATGTTGGACACGTGGAACGAGTCGATCTTCTCCAACATAAAGAGCCGTCTGCAGGACAGCGCCATGAAGCTGGTCCACGCCGAGAGGTTGGGAGAGGCCTTCGACTCCCAGCTAGTCATAGGAGTACGAGAGTCCTATGGTAAGAGAGACAGACAGACACACACACACAGAGACTGAAATAAACACAGAGAAGCACACAGAGAAACACGCATACACACAGGGATGTGCAGACACAAAGAAACACAAGTAAACATACACAAGAACATCAACCCTAGATACACACAAACGTATATCAGGGTTTTTGCAGGTGCTGAAAAAGTCTTAAAAGTCATATAATCTAAACTCAAGTCCTTAAAGTGATGTTGAACTTTGGTAGTATCTTGGGTTGTATAGCTTCCTGGCCGTGATATAACCCCAAAATCTGTGATTCTGTTATCTGTTGCTCTGGTAGATTGGAGAATTGCGTTTTTTTCTCTCTACATTCACTGCCATTATATGGCGAAACAGATCTGAAAATCACACTTCTAGCACATAAACTAATGCGAGCAAAGCAGATTCTGGTAATATATAAAAAAAAACTAGTCATTTCGCTGAATTTTTTTTAAGTGAATCACTTTCTTTATGTTATTAAACCTTTCAGTTTGAACAAGTGTAACACTGAAATTCATATGACCGGATTTGGTTTAATAACAATGAAAGTAATTCACTAGTTTTTTTTTTATGCATGACCAGGAAGCAAGGTACCGAGGTACTACCAAAGTTCAACATCACTTTAAAACGTCTTGAATAAGTAATAATCAGCAGTTAATGAAAGCTTTTACATTTGCTGTAAGGACATAACAAAAAAGCAGAAAGACTGAAACACAGTGGCAACCATAGACACACAAAAAACATGCACACATATACACACACTTTCACACACACTTGTAGCCTTCTAGAGTCAAATCTATAGATGAATGAGAGTTAATTTTGTCAAAATGGTAGTAAACATCTCTCCATCCATCCCTTCCTCTCCCTATCACTATTTCCCTTTTTCTCTCTGTCCGCTCCCCATTCTCTCTTGCCTCCTACCCTTTTGCTCTTCCCTCTCCTCTCATTCTCTTTCCTCTTTTGCTCGCTCTCTCTCTCTCTCTCTCTCTCTCTCTCTCTCTCTCTCTCTCTCTCTCTCTCTACTCTCTCTCTGTAGTCAACCTCTGTTCTAACCCAGAGGACAAGCTGCAGATCTACAGGGATAACTTTGAGAAGGCCTACCTGGACTCCACAGAGAGGTTTTACCGAACCCAGGCACCGTCCTACCTGCAACAGAACGGCGTCCAGAACTACATGAAATATGTACGCAAAAATAAAATGACTACAACAAATATAAGTATAAAGAACAATTATACCTGACAATCATGTCTATGTTTACATGCACACAATAATGTGACTATTGCCAGTAGTCTTTTAAAACAATACTGTCATTAAGTCATTTACATGAGTCTATAAAGTGACACCTTCCCTAATAATCCAATTTACAATACATGTGATTTGTGTTTAATACAAGCATTGTTTTTTCGAGCCAGGCGCCCCTGACATTAATCAAACAAGCTATGTTGTGAACTACACTTGTGCAACTTGATCACACATTACAGACATGCGATTATGGCCTGTTAGATAGTTTATGCAAGCTACATATGCAGCAGTGCAAAGGGCAGCTGCGGTTCTTGCATAGCAAAATGTGTCATTCAAATTTTGTAACGCGACGCTTATGCATGTGGTAGTGCCTTTCGTTTCAGATAGAGCTGCTAAATTCAAAATACCGCTAAGTGAACAACTACAAGCATCTTCGTAGTCGTCGTAAATGCAGACCAACACCTGTCTGTCATAGTAGCTAACGTGTAACTAGCTGCCAGTGTCTGTTGACTGATCCAGGCGCTAAATGCCTCAGTATGACAGCCAGCCGCCAGATTGGAGAGCTAATCAGAGGTGATAGTTGTCAAATTTTGACGTTGGTATCTGAAAATATTTGAAATGTCTCTCTTATCTAAATTCTGCATGGGCAAAACAAGAAAATAATATCCCTATCTTTCATTGTTGACTGTCTGTGCATGTTTGTGTGCATGCATAGATACACACTACACACGTGTGTACATGTGTGTGCGCATGCATGTGTGTGTTTGTGTCCCTCTGTGTTGTGTGGTTTAGTAACTGTACCCTGTTTCCCCTGCAGGCAGATGCCAAGCTGAGAGAAGAGGAGAAGAGAGCACTTAGATATCTAGAGACACGTCGTGAATGTAACTCTGTTCAAGCAGTAAGTGTCTTGACAGGATCTCAAAGACTGTGGATGTTTTTTTTTTTTTCATATTTACGTAACATTTCTGTTTCTTTAGCTAAAAATTCTCCTCATACCCCTCTAGAGATTGATTTTCTTTTCAGTTTTCCAGCATAAATCCTCTGACTTTTCTGGTCTTGTGGTGTCGGCTTCATCACAGTACCTAAATATTGTTGAATTTCCTAATAAGATGTTATGTCTTTTCGGTCACTTCTTGTAATTCAAACCTAGAAGACGAACAAAGAACAGAATATAATAGAGTGAGGGAGTGATCACACCTACAATTTCACACCTACTGTTTCCTTTGGTCTGAACCAGAGTAGAAAAGTTGACTTCGTTGCATTTTTGTATTTGGTTCATTTAGGTTCACACTGACACAAGTGAACCAGGGCTTGTAAGCAAAAGTCACATGGACTCACAAGTCCTCAGTCTACACTGTGGTTTGCCCTCGGTTATGCCATTTTGTCATGCTAGGCTTTCCCAGCATGAGTAGCTACTGGCTATCACATGTCAACATCAGTCTCCCTATATCCATAATCCCTTGTGTTTTGGGGTCGTTTTCTGTAGTCGGTTGAATTAAGTTCTCACTCCTAATGAACCACACTGAGAATTACATTGTCAGGCATCTGATGCCTTTATTTGATGCCACCAGAACTCAAATGCAATTGTTTTCACCTGGACAAACGAACCATAATAAAGGAGTTCAAAATAAAACGCTCCACAGACGCTTGATGTGAATACACCCTTAAAATAACTAATTTCTGACTGTGTGTGTGTGTGTGTCTTTCCAGCTTATGGAATGTTGTGTGAATGCTCTGGTGACCTCGTTCAAAGAGACCATCCTCGCCGAATGTCCAGGGATGATCAAACGCAACGAGACAGACAGTGAGTGCCCACTTCTGCATATTATTGTCATATTCTATTTGAAGCATATTATCAAGTAAGCTTTTATGTCTGTAGGCCGCAGTGTTTGGTACCTGCATCTCAGAATCCACCATCCACACTCGCCAGTTCATCAGCCAGCTAGACTACAATACAACCTCCTTGTGATGGTTGTGTTACTGCCAGCAAGCCAATAGAGTCGACTAACTTACCAACCAGACCAGCATTTGTCTGGTGGCTGGTGGTGCTTTTCCCATGCCACCTGACCTTAGCCAAGTTGGATATTAGGCCATGAGCTTATAGTTTGTTTTGTAATCTTTTTTTTATCCAGGAAATGTTGACTGAGCACACAGCCCTGCTTCACATTCACACAGTTACGTATATTGATACCGCTTCTACTGTTTGCTACTGAGCAGCTCTACTGGAGCAGCTGGAGAGTTTCCTGCTCGAATGCACATCACCACTGTTGTCAAGGGAGGGAAGAGCATTTCTCATTCACTTAATCCATTCATATTTTCTCAGCCAATCTGGAAATTCGAACGAGTGACTCCCTGGTCACCAGTTTGCTGCTTCTGTTTCTGTGATGCAAAGCAAATAAAGTGTAGCTATATACCCACCTGGACATAGCGTGACACAGTAGAACCTCATGTTTATGAAAGACCGGCATTAAGAATGTAATAGCGTTGATGCTATTCAGTTTTTTGACATTTATTTACTGTTAGGTGCTGCCCTGCTTCACACTCACATCTTTCCACACACCATCTTTCACACCTGGGAGCTGCAGCACAATCACAGTCTTCTGCTGTTGGCCACTAGACAGTTTTACTGGAGCAGTTGGGAATTAAGTGCCTTGCTCAAGGGCATCTTAACAGTAGTTTCTGAGGCAGGGGAGAGTGTTACCGGTTTACTTTTCCTCAAAAGGTTTTTCAAATCCGTCTCTGTGGATCCAAACTGACAGCCTTCTGGTCACAAGCTTTTCTGATCTTTACACTACAGCAGCCCTCACATGTTAATAGCGTACAGTTGTTTGAAGTTCTTTGTTGAAGTGCATCTCAAAGCATTTCACTTCCTCTGTGTACCGTTCTTGTCCTGTGTGTAACGCTGATTTCTTTCCCCCCGGTGCAGAGCTGCACCTGATGTTTTCTCTGATGGACAAGGTTCCCAGTGGGATTGAGCCCATGCTGAAAGACCTGGAAGACCACATCATCAACGCTGGACTGGCAGACATGGTGGCTGCCGCCGAGACTATCACTACTGTACGTGTACACACACACACACACACACAATCAATCAATCTGCACCTTCACTCTCAATATCTCAGTCAGCATTTTCTTCAATCTCAAATGCATACAGTTTACAACTGTAGTGGGACTCAAACCCACAACTTTTCATTAATTTACCCAGCAAGCCTAGATGTACAAGGCACCATCCATGGTGTTACAGAGATATTTTTATAAATTTAAAGCGGTGTTTCAGTTTGGAATAATATTTTCCATAGGCTTAGTGTGCATGCATTGGCTGTGATTCTTGGATATTACCTGCCTCCTGGACTTTGTTTTCACCAGCAGCACTCAGGCTTTTTCCTGAATTACTTTTATCAGTCATTATTAATTCGGGCCGCTCAATGTTTTCACAAATAACAATGATAGTATGTTGGCATATCAGCAAAACTAAAACTTTTCATTTCATTTAGAATCGCTGTTGCATTTGAAAATAGTCAAGATGCCAGAAGTGCAGTACAATAATTTTGTTCTTTAAATCATCAATCAGCATCACTAATAATTGTGATTAATAATCTTGATCGCAGTAGCTTGCATAATGATCAGATTATCATTGTAGCCATAATTGTGCAGGCCTTTTATAAATAAGCAAAATTGCTTCTTGAAAAAGTGACCCCAGAACTCAGTCAGTTAGTCACTTTAGTTGGCGTACATGTGTTCGATGAGTTTCAGACTCCGAGAGGGGAAAACAAGTTACTGATTGACATCAGTATTGATTATCGGGGCAGCCAATATTGGTGGGTTGACCATTCTGGAACTGATAATAAGGACATGCATAGTGAAAAAGTTGACTGGTAGACCAAGCTAGCTTTTTACAGCTTTTGTTAGTAATTTTGTGTGTGTGTGTGTGTGTGTGTGTCCAGGACTCTGAGAAGTACGTGGAGCAGTTGTTGACTTTGTTTAACCGCTTCAGTAAGCTGGTGAAGGAAGCCTTCCAGGACGACCCTCGCTTCCTCACCGCCAGGGACAAGGTCTGTGTTCCTCACATCCAAGGCTCGACAGGACCATTAAACTGTTAAGAATCACACCTGAATGGATTTGATAACCAGTTAAAGGAAAACGTGAAGCACACTTAAATATTTAATATCACCTTATTGCAAAATGCATTTGAGTTCTAGTTCCAGTAGTGCACTCTCCTTGCTTAGAGCTTCTGAGTGGCTTCCACTTCCTAAAGTTTGTTGTGTATTCTTAAAGTTGCTAACTCCCTGTTTTGGTGTAAACCCCACACTGCTGGTGGCATTAGTACCTAAGCCTCTCAAAAAGCCACACAGAGAGAGAGGGAAAAACCTAGTTAAGTCCAGATAAACATGTTCCTCAGCTGGTTGCTGTTGTACTGGACTACAGGTCCTTGCAGAGAACAAGCTTCTTGCAGCTCCAACAGATTTTCAGCAGCAGAATCACTCATCACTCATCTTATTCATCACACTCATCATACTCCTATTTAAGGTCATGAACAGTCAACTAGCAATCATTGTTTTCTTTAGTTTTATTTAGTTACGGTGGCGCCCACAGCTGGAACACTGACCCCACAGCTAGAAAAATGAAATGGCATGAAAATTCATCATCTGGCTTTATTGCTCAGCCAGACCAAAAAATGACAAAATTACAGTACAGTAGTCCATATGTCATGGTATGAATATCCAACTAAGAGCCATTCTTCAACAGCATCGCCTTCTGGATTTGATCCTAGATTCGACCAAGGAGCGAACCATTTTGAAAATGTAGTCCACTGTACATACTGAACTACCGACCCTTCCCTGGTCACCCACAGACTGATTTAATTGTTTGGGTCCATGGCTGAGAAACTTTTAGGAGCCCCTGATCTGCAGTGTCCCAATTGGTCTCCTGGTATCCATGATGCCAATGAAGGTGACCACTTGTCTCTGTTCTATTCCTCTTCCTCCCAGGCTTACAAGGCCGTTGTCAATGACGCCACAATATTCAAACTGGAGCTGCCTATGAAACAGAAAGGGTGAGTGGTGCGCTTTGTTTTCTACTTAGTGAATGGGACTGGCCCAAAGTTACCATCAGAAAGTCTGTGGGAACAACTGAGATGCTGGGTTGTCTTTCTTCCTATTTTGATAAAAATCTAGTCTTGTAGTGTGTATCTAATCGTGTGCGTGTGTGTGTTTCCATCCATCCAGTGTGGGTCTGAAGACTCAGCCGGAGTCCAAGTGTCCTGAGCTGCTGGCTAACTACTGTGACATGCTGCTGAGGAAAACTCCTCTCAGCAAGAAACTCACCTCAGAGGAAATAGAGCTCAAACTCAAAGAAGTGGTGAGTCACGGGCCTGGTTAGCCTGGCTTTCACTAAACAGGGCCAAATGGGGCTTAGCCAGGGCTTACTCACTGTTCACTTTAGTCACGCAGTTTTTTTCTTGTTGATTGAAAGAAGGAGTTGAAATGTGGTTTTGATCTCATGTTATGAACATTTCAAGTTGTAATAATGTAATGACTGCTGCATATTCAAATAACTTGTCAAAATGTAATAAAATATCCCTTTAAATGAGTCAAGTTTGTAAGAAGCAACTGGTCAAGGACAGATTCTGATGCGATGGCTTTCTTGGGGATGGTATACAAAAGAGATAGATGTGAAAAATAGCTTGATTTTGTTGTTAAAATCCACTTTGGAAAAGGAAAACTCCCTGTCAATGTCCACCAAACATCGGATCTAGGATGCAAATCCTAATATACAAGGCCACAGTGCTATATATACAAGGCTATTTATTGGGTTTGTTTGGTCCATGTATCACTCTTATTTTTGCCTTTCTGTGTCTCTTTTCAATTTTCCACCACTTAGTTTAAAATGTATGGTCCCAAAGCTTTGTCATGGCACTTCTGTCTCTCTCCTTCCCTCCCTCCTCTGTTCTCATAACTCCTCTCCTCTCCTCTTCTCTCCTCCCAGCTCTTGGTGTTGAAGTATGTCCAGAATAAGGATGTGTTCATGCGTTACCACAAGGCTCACCTGACCAGGCGTCTGATTCTGGACATTTCAGCGGACAGCGAGATCGAGGAGAACATGGTGGAGTGGCTGAGGGTGAGTCTCACACACACACACACACACACACGCACACACACACACACACACACACACATCTACAGCAACATTTCATACACATAAATACACTTACTAATGCATGCTCACACACCTATTTCCAACTCCCCTCTTTCTTGATTCTGTATCAGACACGCACACACACAGTCACACACAGTGAAGTTGGAGTATTTTGCAACATTAAAAATAAGTTTAATATGCATTAATTAATGAATTAATCTCTCCATCTCTTTTTGTTCCTCTTTCCTCCCTCGTTCATGTTTCTCCCTGGTTTCCTGTGTTGTTTTCGTCCGTCTGTAGGAAGTAGGAATGCCGGCCGACTACGTGAACAAGCTGGCCAGGATGTTTCAGGACATCAAGGTCTCAGAAGATCTCAACCAGGTCTTCAAGGAGATGCACAAACACAACAAGCTGGCACTGCCAGGTAGGACACACACACACACACACATAGAACAAGCTGGTACCACTGATTCACTTTTAGCAACAGAATCGCTAAATGGAAAACAACATAACTAATAATAAACAATTTCCCTACAGGGATAAATATATTATCACATCATTATTTTGTGAAATTTCCCATTCAGGTATTTTCCTTCCCTCCCTTCTGAACACAGTGGTATCAGGGCAATGATACCGTTAAATCAGTGTTTGACATTTGCATTTTAGGCAACACTCACTGGCCAAAATTATTGGAACACCAGTTTTCCATAAAATTTGAAAGAGCTGTCACATGTTTGTTAAGCAAAACCTGAAGTCTGTTCTTAATCTGATTATCTATGCTGTTTTGTGACTTTCAATTCATCTGCAACTTTTAGATTATGGCTCGGTTCTTTGATGAGCATGACAATCATAATTGACTGGTAATCATATTATCAAATAATAATAATTTATGAATCAAATGCTTGAATCAAATTTTGCCAATAATTATGGAATGCTGGTGTTCCAATTATTTTGGCCAGTGAGTGTCTATAGTGAGTGATCAAGTAGGGTTTTGTGTCTTGCTCAAGGACACATCAGTTAATGTGCACATATCGTTGCGGAGATTAAAACAAACTAAAGCCATCTTGCCACCCAAACACCAATATCTCCTCAGGTAAAAGAATATATTTCAAAGCTGTAATTCAGCGGTGTTCCTCTCTCCCTCCCTTCCTGCAGCGGACAGTGTGAACATTAAGATCCTGAACGCCGGCGCGTGGTCGCGGAGCAGCGAGAAGGTTTTTGTCTCGCTGCCTACGGAGCTGGAGGACCTGATCCCCGAGGTGGAGGACTTCTACAAGAGGAACCACAGCGGTCGCAAACTCCACTGGCATCACCTCATGTCCAACGGCATTGTGAGTGAATACGGGGGAAACATAGAGAAGCCAGGGCTCATGCAGCTGTGGAGAGCCTAAAAATATGGAGCTTCATGGAGTTAAAAATGGTTTTTCAGGCTTGGAATGGATACAGAAACTGATACTTGCTCTGATTTTTTTGGAAATGTTCTGGACAAATGTTATTTGACTTTGTTTCTCTCTGTTATTTTTCTCATTAAGTTACAGTTTACCCATTTTACCATCCTTCTTCCTCCCAAAACCTCTCCTCCTCCTATTCTCCCCCAACCTCGTCTTCCTCGTGTTCTTCCTCACCTACTCTTCCTCCCTCTCAAACCACTTTTCCTCTCATCTCTTTTAATCTCCTTTGGTCTCTTCTTCTTGTCTTTGTTCGTCTCCTGTCTTCTCTGCTCTTCTCGTCTCTCTTTTCATCTCTTCTTCCCATTTTCTCTTTTCATCTCTTCTCTTCTCTTGACTCATCTCTTCTCTTCTCGTCTTTTTCTCATTTCTTCTCTTTGCTTCTCGTCTCTTCTTGTCTCAACTTGTCTCTTTTCTCCTCTCATCTCTTCTTCTCATCTCCTCTCTTCGTCTCTTCTCTTCTTGTCTCGTCCCTCTCTTCCTCCTGTTCTTCTCACCTTCTCCTCTTCCTCCTCCTTTGTTTCTCCTCCTCCTCTCCTCTTCTTCCCCTCCTCTCTTCTCAGATCACCTTTAAGAACGAGGTGGGTCAGTACGACCTGGAGGTGACGACCTTCCAGCTGGCTGTGTTGTTTGCCTGGAACCAGAGACCGAGGGAGAGAATCAGCTTTGAGAACCTCAAACTGGCCACAGAGCTGCCTGATGCTGAGCTGCGCCGCACACTCTGGGTCAGACCATGGACACACACACACACACACACACACACACACACACACACACACACACACACAGATTATTTTTTCAAAATATGATACTACTACGTTTGCCACGTCTAACAAAAATGCCATCAAGCAAACCACACTTGACTTGGACAGCTTTGTAGCACCTTTTACACAGCAGTTTCATATTTTGGTTGGGTGGCTCTGTAAGTGAAATCGTTCCATATGTCAAGTTTATTTCTATAGCCCTTCATCACAAAGCATGTGTCAAAGGACTTTACAGAGAACGAGGCTACCTAGATCTAACTCATCAACATGCAGTCACAAAATAAAATAATGTAGTGCAGTACGCAACAAAACAAAGCACAAGGAAACAAAACAAAGTGCAAGACACAAAATAGCATGTTGGAAACACATAACAGACCCACCTAACCTACCCGGTGAAAGTATTGAACTTTTATGAAATTCAATATTGATTTCAATCTTTCGCAGCAGTATCATAGTAGCAAAAAAATCTTGGTTATGATGACAACAGTAAATGAGCAAAAGAAAACACTTGCATCAACAAGCCCACACATGCCGTCAGCGGTCAGTTAACCTTCTCCTCCCTCTCTCCTCTCCTCTCCTCTCTCTCTCTCTTTCTCTCTCTCTCTCTCTGTCTCTCCCTCTCTCTCTCTCTCTCTCTCTCTCTGTCTTCAGTCCCTGGTGGCCTTCCCTAAGCTGAAGAGACAGGTGTTGTCCTACGACCCTCCAGTCAGCTCGCCCAAAGACTTCACTGACAGCACACTCTTCTATGTCAACCAGGAGTTCTCGCTCATGTACGCCATGGCCTTGTTTATTAAAAAAAAAAAAAAATTTTGTTCCAGGCTCCAGTGTCTCCAGTTAATGATTTGTCTCTCAAAAGTTATGATCTTGAGGGATAGAGAGCTGTTCAAGTCCCCATTGATCCATTTTTTTTTTTGTTTGGATGTATCCTAAAGAAATTTATTAGAGGATTGTGATCGACATTTTTACCAAAATCCATTGCTCTGGTCATTTAATGGAGTCTTAATATAGGAAATAAAATTTTGCTGTATTTATGTAGGCTACGTATGTGTGCTCAGGCATGTTTAATGGGAGACTGATACCAGATAACTTTGAGTGGTTAGATTTAAAGTTAATTCATTTTCAACAATCCACTTACCAGCAGTTTCAGGTCTGCTAACGCATCACAACTAGTCTTGGTCTTAATTGACACCTCTCCAAAAACAACTGCATAAATCCTTCCAGTTTGGGATATCGATCTTTTGTGTCTTTCTGTGTGTTTTTTTTTTTAGCAAAAACTCCAAGGTCCAGAAGCGAGGAAAGATCAACCTGATTGGTCGCCTTCAGCTGACCACGGAGCGAATGAGAGAAGAGGAGAATGAAGGCATCGTTCAACTCAGAATACTCAGAACTCAGGTATGGAAATACGACGTTAGGATTATTTTAAAGAACTTAGTCAGATAGTAGACAGTCAAGGGAAACAAAAGAGATTGGCGAAGGAGGGGATGAATTGTAGCTCTCAGGAGTTAAATTCACAACCATTAAGTGAGTAGTATTTATTTTTCTCTACATTTCTTTTTGCTTACTGTTTTTACCTTTTTAATGTTTATTTTCTCCTTTGTAAAGCACTTTGTAACCATTGGTAAACAGATTGGAGGCTTCAATGCTTCTTAGCTTGTAATGTTAAAGATTGTGCAGTTGGATGCTCTTTGGATAAAAAAAAAAGGGGGTCCTCTGCCAATAATGTGGAAAAACAGAGAGATTGTTTTGGATCAGCACTCAAAAAATCTGTTAAATTCTATTCTATATATTCTATTCTTTCTTTCTATTTGACCAGTGTACATTGTGTATACATAGAGCCTGTAGAAGTGTTGCTTTTGCGTTTCCCCCCCTCCAGGAGGCCATCATCCAGATCATGAAGATGAGGAAGAGGATCAGCAACGCCCAGCTGCAGACGGAGCTGGTGGAGATCCTGAAGAACATGTTCCTGCCTCAGAAGAAGATGATCAAGGAGCAGATCGAGTGGCTCATCGAGCACAAATACATCAAGCGAGACGAGACGGACATCAACACCTTCATCTACATGGCCTAGGGAGGGGAAACGGAGGGGAGCGCTTTCTAGCTCAGTTTTTTTACACCTGGCCCGCGACCGACGCTTTAAACACTTGGAGGAGGAGGGAGGGAGGGACGATGCGTTTGGAAGAGGAGAGGGACGATGACGAGCAGGGATTATGCCGAAGGAGGAGGAAGAGAGAGTTTCTGCCAGAGGAAGAGGGGGAAGAAGTGTGGGGGTTTTTTTTGTGTGTGTGTGTGAGACGGCCGCCAGTTGTAATTGGAGTGTCAACGCGAGGCGAAGTGTTGATTCGTCGGACTGGCTGTCGTCTCCAACGCCCTCTAGTGTCGGCTGGAGGAGAGGGACGGCAGCATGCGCCATCTGCCAGCAGCTCAGAAGAAATAATTAGTGACATAATTAAATTAAATACTTCCTGCCTTACTTTCGTTAGCGACGGACTGCGGTGGAGGAGCGGGGATGGGCGGGGGGTGGGGGGGGGGGACACATGGAACTAGCTGATATCAATCCTTTGCTTTCACTTGACGCCACAGCGGTCATCTGTGGCCATTTTTTGTGGCGGCCATTTTGCGTCCCTCCCATTGAGCGTTTGTTTTATTTCAACTGGGAACGCAAAAAAAACAGGCGCGAGTGAAGGCGGCCCGTAAGGAGGAGGAGGAGGAGGAGGAGTGTGGACACGGAGAGACTAGTCGATACTACCGAGGAGTATTTTGCCAAATGTGTGTGTGTGTTTGCGTGCACGGAGAGTGTCTGGCCTTGTAAGTGTGTGTGTGTGTGTGTGTGTGTGTGTGTGTTTGTGTGTACTTTCAACAGCATGCTGCTCTCTGAGATGTTTTCGTTCGTTGGAGGATCTGTCATGTTTGTCAGTGGTTGTGTCTGAAAAGTCAGACCAGGGTGAGAAATTAAGACCAGCCGCCACTCAGATGCTGGGAATTATTTGTTTTTTTGCTTTTGTTTTGTTTTTTTTGTTTGTTTTTTTTGTTTTTTTTGCTGTGGCTGGTCAGTTTGTCAACAGGTAACCAACTGTTGTTTGGACACCTGAGTCTATTCTAAAACGTTTAGCTGGCTGGTAAAATAAGTGAAATTGTTCTATGAAATTAGGCCACTGCTACTATTCAATAGCTAGAGAAAACACTAGCTCAGAACAATGAGGATTAATACCAGCTGAATGCAGCCAGGCAGGAGTGTTGGCACGTCCACAATCATGACCAGGTACTTAAATGAAATAGGAAAAAGATACTCACACACTGGGTTGAGGCTCCTTTTAGTGAGTTTTGTTTTTAGAAAGCATTAATCTTTGTTCTGTTTCAGTACCAGTAGAATGCCATATAACTGAACCAAATGCAGAATACACCACACATGACTACAGATATTTATTTCATTAAGGATTACAGTTAATGAGCTGTTGGTTTTTGATGTTTTCCTACTGCAGATTATTTAGAGGGCAGTGCACAGTATGACCTATCTGACATAGCCATTATGATGAGTGTGTGTGTGTGTGTGTGTGTGTGTGTGTGTGTCGCCCCTGTCCCCTGCCTTCACTGCCCCAACAGACGCCACACGTGTCATGAATGAATAACACACCGACGCAACATGTTAACATACATATCTTGCATTGAAAGATAGTACAAATGTGTCTTTTCCCCCAAACTAGACGCTCGGGCATGTTGAAAATTACACTTCTTTTTTTGAGAGTGTGTTCTCTGAATCAGAACGGCCAATTGGTGCGAGGCGTTTGCTAACATATCAGTTGTGGTTTTAGGTGAAGTGGTAGTTGAGGTGGTGGTTACATGGCTATGCGAGCCTATTCTCTGGTTGTTATTTTTCCCCCAAAATATGTTTCCTGATGGGTGTAAGCGCCCCAGACTCGGCAGTTACAGAGTTTTATTCCAAAATAAGAGATCTGACAAAAACTGAAAGCTCTCTTCTCTTATAAAACGACAGCTGGCATGAAACTAAAGCACAATATGAGATACTATTGAAGTTATGAGTCATCTTCAGCAGACCTTGCCTGCTTTCATATATAACTGTTTTTAAGGATAAAGTAAGCTGTTGGTTTTTTTTACCTATTGAACAATGAATTTCAGGCCACGTATTTTCATTCCAGTATACTGTAGATATACAGCTTTTTGGAATCTAACTCGTCATTTCGACCACAGGACACTAAAATTCTCCATTGAAACCAACACCAGTGGAATTGCCCAATCACTGCCACAATTCTGCCAACCGGGATTCAAACTGGCAACCCTTTTGTTCACAGGCTCGCTTCTCTAACCACAGATAAGAATGGCGTGACATTTCAAATGGGCCACGCCTAGGAAGGAGGACTTAGAGAAAAAGACATTTTAATCATCATGCTGTTGTTTGACAGCTGTGAAAAGGTAACAACAAATGATTTACACCATATACATTTCACATAAACAGCCACAGAAAATGTTGATTTATTGATTTGCTCATAGAAATTGAATAGGGTTTCTCACTTATACGGCACTTTGTAGGCGTGGCCTTTTTACCGCGTCATCGCTGTTCTGATCGATTAGGCTGCTGCTGCTGTCCGAGAGATTTATCTGAGGTTGTGTTGTGGAATATAAAAAATGGTGCAGTATCCTGACCCATCTGATGCAGATCTGACGGCTTCTCCACATCCAGACAACAAAGAAAAGATGCAAGTTGCCAAAGTTAATTGACTGTTGTTCAGAAATATCCCCCATACACACACACACACACCTTGAGACAAATCATTGTTACTGATGCGTTGCTGCGGAATATATGAAATCATCAGTGTAGTTTCAGTTTTGTTTTTTGTTTTTTCATAAAAGGCTATGTTTTTGTTGTTTTTTTATATTTGTGATCAGTATGCTAGAATAGACCAAGACAACTGCAAAGTAGGTCAAATTTGCAACAGGTTTTCCACCAGGGAAAAAAAAGGAAAAAAAAACAACAAAACAAAAAAAAGACAGCCAGTGGGTGTGAATGATAGGTCTTTTCTTTACTCCCTGGGACTCTGTAATGGCAAATCCTGCTTTATTTCACTGTTTTGTTTCTATTCTTCCCTCTGTTTTGCAAAACATCTCCAGGTTGTAGAAATCCCAAGTATACTGAATCTGTTTGTGTTGCTGTCTGACCTGTGAGCACCAGGAACATCTCTGTCACGCTGCCATCTTTTGCACTGAGAGCCTGACAGGATGTTACATAGCAAATTTTCCAGTGTTGATTTTTCAGTTACGTTGAATCGACAAGTGTTGACTGGAGAGTTGTTTGTCCACTCGCACAGCTGATCTGGCTCTGAGGCGGCTGTTCAAAACTGTCAAAAGTTGAATTTACTCTGATGGGTGTGGACTTACACAAACACTGGCATGGTGTTGATTCTTACACTCTCTGAGTTAAATTAACACGGATGATTTTGCCATGTAGAGGTTGAAAATGTTAAAGAAAACCACACTGCAAACAGATTTTTTAATAATCGGATAGCAACAGCAGCAGCTTCCCCACAAACCCAGAAACAGAAACTTTGCAGAAACTTTTGTGAAATGAATTAGAGAAGAGACAGCCGAGTTAAAAAAAAAGCAGTGTGTATTTGCATTTTAGTTGCACTGAGATCCCAAGGGGCATGCACTCTTTTAGAAGGAGTGTGGATGTGCATGTGCAGTTGAAGAGTTCAGTTCTAAAACACTGCATATCCATTTTGGAAAACAAAAATAATCCTGAGGTTCAGCAGTCAATGAATAGAGTTGATGCCGTCTGTAAAAAAAAAAAAGTCACTTAAGGACTTGAGTTACCCACTGTCCTTCATTTGTACCATCATTTGTTTTAATTTTGTGAGATCATTTTGTAAGAGTAGGAATAAGACTCATTTTTCTCTGATTTTGGATATCATGTTGGAATGAAACTCTTCAGCAAAGTGGGCAGTGAGGTTTGGAGAGGAGCACTGTGAATGTGTGGGATTTAATTTGTCATATTTATTCTATATTTATACATCAGAATGTCAGTTTCTGTTTGAGTTGTCATTTTTTTTTTTTTTTTTCTTTTCCATGTTTGTGGAAAGGGTTTCTGCTGTTATTGGTTAATGTATATAGATAGCCCTGTTGGGATTTCATGTCTGGGGAGCTGGCACAGTATTGAGACGTACTGAACGCCTGTCCCTCTTCTATTTCAGTTTTACTTTTTATCACAGAGATGAAATTGTAGCAATATATATTTTTGTTATGTTTTTTTCCATTGTTAAGATTAGTTTAAAAAAAAAAAATCAAGCACTTGGTTTGTCAAAATGCTAAAAGAAAACTCTTCCTCTTGTATTTCAATCACTACAGGACCAGGATGTCCTTGATTTTAGTTCCTGAGAACACACACACACGCACACACACACACACACACACACAATGCCAAATGAATTATTTACTATTAACTCTACTCTCGGATATCTGCCTTCTTGTACCCCAGATAAGTCAAACTCTAAACAGCCCCTCTGACTTTACATCAGTCTCATTATGCAGTTATATTCCCTGTGCACAGACTTGGCTCAGATATTATTTTGCAAATAATTGTTTTAAACTGCCTGGAGTACATTGGAGGACAAAGAAATGAGTCTCAGTAAGTTGAGACTATTTGAATGTCAATAGAACATACTTTGTATGATCGACAACTTATCTAATACTTAATTGTCTTGTTGCTGCAAGCTTTCCCCTGCGTGTTAAAACAAACGCTGATAATAATTTGCAAGTACTGTCTCATCCAAGTCTGTCTATCCAGCCAACATACACACTGCCTGGTGCTGAGGTTCTGTCCAGCTTTAAAGGAACAATCCTCCCTAAAACACTTCAACACTGTTCAAAAAACAGCTATTGGTGATGTACCTTGCATTTCTGGGTCAATTTTGTTGTTTTGTGCTGTATTTTTCTAACATAGACAACTTCACGTCCAGATATTTCCAGCAGCTACAATGGAGTTTGATATCAGAAAATATTTCAGGATGTAAAACCTCAGCGGTAAACGTCAGGTTTTGGTGTCAGTCCCTCAGAATCAAAGAGCGAGGGCTTCTTTCTAGAGCCGCCATTTTGCACCAAGAGACGTTTAACAATCATACAGGGAGAAATCCATCGTAGAAGAGGAGAGAGACCAATTTCTCCACCCACAGGAGCAGGAGAGAGACCAGAATGCAATGCAGCAGAGAGACATGTTTTGTTTTGAATAAGGGCCATGCCTGCGATCATAGACACGGCCCGATGTTCACAAACCAATTGGCTGGCTAGCTGTATTTATATGCCCACCTTTGATCGAAAGCAACAAGTTCACCCTCTTCTTTAGGGGATTTGGAAAGGCATTCTGGGAAATGTAGGAAATCACTAACTGCAGTAGAAGTAGACGAGGCACGTTGAGGGAAAGTTGGTTCACCAAAAAAGTAAATTACAAAACTTCATCACAAAATATCTGATGAAATGCGTTGAATAGCACAGATTGATGTTTAACAGTGAAAGGTTCTCTGAAGCTGGATTTTTCCTTTAATGATGCACTGTAGACGGACAGTTGGCACTTTCTCCTCTTTTGTGTCCTTATTTACTTCACTGACGTTCATGATTCAATATAAACACCTGACCTGGGTTTAGGGTTAGGGTGTTTGCTTCTTATACTTCTTCTTATGCTTCTTCTGGTTTCTTTTAGGCTGCTGAGGTGCCAGATGGGTGGGGTTTTGTCACGACAGACAATGCAGTGAGCACCAGAAAGGTTAGACGATCATAGAAAAGTATTTGAACAGATCAGTTTAGTGTATTTTGTATTTTTGTGCGATTGTCCACTTACCTGACACTGTGAACTCCACCCACCTGGCACTTCCAGAAGGGAAAAACAAATGCGAAGTGATTTGCAACTACAATTTCTTCTTCTCTTAGGGTGGAGGCACGTGGAGGCAGATTTTGGTCAAATTTTCATACCATAGATTTTTCCTCTGAGGTTTTCCTTGAGCATCCTGGTCTTGACAGTCTGCTGTGACATTAGCTTTGACACTCAGTAACTTCAAGAACTCTTGGCTGTTTCTGAAAGCGTTTACTTCACACTCTGCTTTTTCAACACACCCATGTGTCTAGTTTGGAACGACACATCGCTGTTGTCCTGAAAACCCTGTATCTCCAATGTTGGTGATTTTCATATTTTAACTTGACTTGAAGGATTACATGTTCCTCTCTGAAAAGATTGAAAAGATTCTATGACCCTTGGTCTTATGAAATCCTTTCAAACCCCTTTGGATAAACAGAAAAATACATGGTGGTCAAGCTAAAAACAAGGCTGATTTTCTTAGTTCCTGAAAAGTTGACATTTTAGAAGATACTTGGATTTCACCCAACAGAGACGAAATGTTTGTGTTACTTTTCAACACTACATATATTAACAACAACACATATTGACTGAACATATGTTGTCAAAAAATAACATTTGAGCATATATATATGTTGCCCCAAACTACATACCCAGATACAGTTATGGATAGTGAGTTATGGGTTCATTTATCCCGGTACAGTCTAATCTGATATACCCAAAATGCCTAATCGGTTGTCCATTTTTATTTTTATTTTTTTACAATTTAGTAATTCATCTGATGCTCGTATCCATGGCAACTTACAATGTGTGCAACAGCAGCATAAGCTTCAATTCCCACATCACCAACACTGCAAGCAACCAATAATAAGGAATATGCAAGAGTCAGAGCCACATTGCTTTCAGACAAGCCCCAGTGTTTGTCCAATAACAGAATACATATTTTTACTTTTGCAGTATTTACACAATGATATCACTGTCCTTAAAGGTAACCTTGTTTTCAACTACAAGTAATGATCTTATTTCACTGCCCTTTTTATGATATACTCTGTATTTTTAAGCCATGTTACACAATGTTTTGACTTGTTATATTTTGTCAAATGAATGAGCAGTATTAGCTGGTGCAACTGAATTCTCTCTGTAGCTTTTTTTTTTGTTTTGTTTGTTTTTGTCATGACAAATCATTTTTATCCTGGTCAGAGAAGTGGGATTTAACTTCTTTACCGTCTTCAGTCGAGGTTAAAGAAGCTGAATGTGTGTTTTTTAGCATGAGGAGCGGGCCGTGACGCAGCGGCGGTTCACGGCTGCGTTGCGTGGCGTGAACTCTGACAGAAACTTTCCTCGTTTGAACTCTGAGCCCGGGCCGCCGCCCCGGCCGGCCTGCGGGGGAAACAGACTTGTAGCCTTGCGTGATGATGACAAAACTTGAAAGAAACGTATCAATCACACCCTTAAACCAGTTGAATGTTTGCCACTACATCAAGTAAAGATGTTATACTGTGTGTTGTTTCGAATGGGAGTAGAATGGTTCAACTACTTTGATGTGCTGCATTATTTTTTTTTTTGTTTTGTTTTGAATTTTTTAAGTTGAATAATTTATTTCCTGGCAAAATAAAGACTGAACTGTAAAGAGAGATATCTTTGTTTTCTTGGCTGTTATTTATTTTTATTTTTTTTGCCCCCATGCAATGAAATCGGGGGAGAGTATAACTGAGGCTGTGTCTGTCCATCCATCCATCTGTCTGTCAAATGTGATATCTCACACACTGCTGGTCTTAAAGTTTATTGAGGTTTTTGAACAATCATACATTCAGTAGTTTAATCAGGGATATTATACATTAAACCAGCAAAAAAAAGAGAAAGAAAATAGATTAAAAGAAAAGAAAAAGAAACTACATAAAAAGCAAAATGAATAGGGGGGTCCTGTTCCAACACAAAGTGCATCACATTAAGGAAACAAGATGCTCAGAAAATGCAGTTTCATTGTGACTTGAATGCAAAAATAGCATTCACAGTGTTGATTTAAGCCTTCATCTACTCTTGGAAGTTTGCTCGACTGTATTTGTTCTATTTCAGCAACACCTTGCTGCCCAATGCAGCCAGTCTTCTGCATGCTGCATTGCTCAAGAGAACCTCAGCACTAGGTGTTGAGGGAAGAGAGAGAGTAACTCCTTCACTTTCCCTTCCCACATCACACTGCTCCTTACAGTGCCGGCTGTCTTTCCTCAAACTGAGACAAACCAGTTTCCACCAGCAGACTGTGTGACCTAGAATATTATAATACATTGGAAACACTGAGGCAATGTGGTTGGGCAATTTCCAAACAACAGTAACTAGCAGTGCTGTGTTACAATGCATTACTTCCTCCATTATTACCCACTATATCATTTAAATGTCATCCCAAGTACACCAAGCAATATTTGATTGAGTGACTGACTAATTGATTGGTTAGTTTGTTGATTCAGAATATGAAGCCACGCATTAGTGTCTGCTAAATGCCTACATTGTAATGCAAATAATTAATTAATTCATTTGTTGTTGATGTGTTTGTCAGGGATGATAGACACTAAGTTTCACTGCAGATACGTATGAACTCGTTCTGCCTTGGAGTCTCTGGATGGGAGCTGACAGTCTGCCTTCTCCACCCACTTCTGTTGCCTAACAGGCAACTGATCAAAAAATTTCAAACTCACTTGTCCTTTTGATCCTACAGGTTCAAACCAGGGAGCTTATTAATATAAAAAGCACACACACACACACACATTTGTTTTTTTTTGCACCTTATGACAAAAACAATCCAGAGTTGTGATTTATAAAACATTGGCTTACACTGATTTGCTCCAATTGACTGTGGCATATCAAATCATAAAACCTAAAACTGAACCCATAACAGTATAAAACTTTGTATTATCCAAGTTTCGATTGCAATTGATATTTTATTTTCCCTTACAAATTACTACATGAAGGAATTAAGGATAAAGTGGGCCCCATGTCAGGATGTGAGATGTCATGGAACCAAAGTTGTTGCATTATCCTCAGCTAACCTGCCCAGAGAGCTGGGCCCTTGGATTTGTCAGAAAGAACATAGGAAAAACAGTCAGATAATTCAATGTCATTGATATAGTCAGTCAGACGGAAGGGTGGCATTGCTTGTGCACTTGAATGGCAATGATTTTCTCCCTGCGTGGCTCATGGCAGTGTTTTTCAATCCACCGAGGGACGTGTGAGTGCTCCATGTGAGTGCCAAAAATAATGAAATGTTCCTTTAAAAATGTGTACATCCCATTTGTTGGCCCGATGGGGGTGGAAATCACATTTAGATATTTTCCTGCTTGGTTTTATGTACGCTCAAATAAAACGGGTTTCGTGAATACTGGAATATAACTATTGGTTCATAAAATTCAGTTTAAAAAAAACACTTACACAGACATTTTCGTCGGAATGGAAATGTTTAAGTCACAACACCCCCCATAAAGCCGTGGTATCGTCCAGTCGCTCGGTTGCCCCGGAACCAGCGTCACTCTGCCCGGTGTGTGAGAGCAGGTGAAACTGTTTTCTTCGCGAGGTTGTAACTGATAAAAAAGTAAGTTTTTGAGCTTTTCCAGAACATTATCAGTGTAGAATACTAACGCAATACGAGTTAACTATTTCAGCCTTTGTTTTAATTGAGTTAAGATTGATTCAAAGAGCCTTTGACTTGTGTGTTGACAGATTAGCTAACGTTAGCCTGCTAGCCAAAGCTATGACAACAGTAGTAAAGCCTGGTAACATTACTAGGCTTGACACCCGCGGCGCTCCGCTAGCTAGCAAACAAAAGAAGTCTCGTCTTTTGGGAAACTGACAAGCAGCAAAGACTGAGCCTTCGAAGAATATTGTCTCATAATAAAGCCATCTAGCTAGCTGTCTTTTTTGTTCTATTGAAAGTGGCTGTGGTGTTTTACTAACAACTAGAAGCGAGATCCAGTCACGTTTAAGAAGGCCAATACAACCATGTTTGCCTTGTTTAGCTAGCATCAATGGTGAACCAGGTCGTGTTATCTAACGCCCGGGGTAGTTATCTCCGGGCAGTGGGAACAAGTCCCCAACTGTCCAAAAATTGAGTATAGTAATTCAAGGCCATTCATTCAAAGTCTCGAATGGCTGTTAAATTATCTGTTAAAGTCTCTGGACCTGCCTTAATATTGGACTGGGTCTCGGTGCGCTGTTGTGTAGTGAAAACTGGCCCAGTCACGCAGACTTGGCTTAAACCCTGAAATGACCACAGCCTTTTCATTTCCACATTTATTTCATTTGCGTAATTGGTAACATGCAATAAAATATCATAAAATCTTGCATATAACTGACAGACATCCTAATCGCTAGATTAAGGTCAATGTTGCCTTTTCCAGGTATCGTTAGCTACCAACTCCCTACAAATCTCAATTAATTTAACGCTAACGTTACTTTGCTGTAAGTAATGTGTAGTTTGCTACATTATACTAGACAATAGACATGGCTCGCTAGCTAAATATTGTGTAAATCAACGTTAGCTATTGACATGCCACAGTGGGATAATGTGGTACTAATGACGCAGTTGTTGGTTTACTCGTTTTAGCCAGGCGGCTATTTGACAGCTAAGCACCGAGTACATCATGAACCCGTTTGACTGCAGAGCCCACTTCAAGGATTTATTCATACCAACATGAATCTGTTGAGAAAACGTTGACGTTTAGGAAATCAAGTCAGGCTCGTGACAGCTGCTGGCCCGTTACCACCAGCTCCGATACGTTCCGTTCTCTTGTTTTTAGAGACGTCACACCAGACTCCGTTTATAAATCTGACCGTTAAAAGTGGCTTCGCTTATCGGCAAAGTTGCATACCGTGTGCAACATGACTCAAGACCTTTTAACGGATTATTAAGACCCACTGTTAATTTCGGCGCACATCCGACATGCGTATTAGAATCAAATTTAAATTTTTACACTTGGTTCGTCTTGGTTCAGTCTTTCTCCAGAACACATCCGGAAGGCGTTAGCAAGCAGTGTCAATCAGTCTAAAAAGTTTACGTTGTATTGGAATAAAGTGCTTCCTGGTGAATCACTTGTATGCTGAATTTTTCATTTGTCTCCTAAGAATTAATAAAAGGTCGTAAGTCATGTTCTACCATGTTTATACATTTGTCTATAAGCAAGGCATTATTAAACTGACAGATTTTTGATTGGAGTTTGGCGTGACATTCTCTCCATACAACCTCTCAATGATAATGATGGCTGACTGCTAATCATGAGTCATTCACCTGTAGGGACTACCGTGCGGACTGCAGACGTCAACACAGTATCACAAACGCTGGACAAACTCGTAAGTAGCTCTGTAAATCTTTAATTGTAGCTGACCCCCAAAGATTTTTTACAGGCAACATTATTGCTGTAAATGCACTACTATGTCTTGGATCTATTGAAGTTAGTCTGTCAAGTAGTGTTTCAGCAGTAAATGTTCACTGCTCGTTGACTGGTGATGTTTTATCAAAATGTCGTGCAGTGAACTTTACCTGTGACGTTTCGATTTTCCCTTTTATTCTAGAATCTGTTAGAGTTGAATGGACAAGGCAGCCAGAAATACACAGGTATGGCCTACATCCTCCACACTTTTTTTTGTTTGGCTTGTATTGTCCACTAGAGGTGTGTCGAGGTAGATGAGGAGTGGGTATGTTTTTCTCTGTTCCCTGCCAACCCAAATGCGTGTTTCTTCTCCAGGTCCAGCCCAGCTAGTGAAGCCCAGTGAAGATTCAGTAATGCCCGTTAAGAAGAAGAGAAAGTTCCCTGGTCCAGATGACCAAGAGCACAGGAAGTCTAAAATTGCCAGGTGAAGACAAACACACATTCTAACTCTGTTTCTCTCTGTATTCCATGCTGTGTTTCTGGCCATCATCTATCTGGAGTTTCTGAAATCTCTTCTGCTCTCCGTTTGTGAATCCATCTCCCTCTTGTGTCCGTTTGTCTGCCCATGTCTCAATCTACACACTGACTCTCCTTCATCCCTAATGGAGCATTTGTGCTTTCTAGATCTGTTGTGCAACATGTTGGTCCAACCTTTAACACCTAGCTATAATGAGTTAGAGACTAGTTGTTGGAGAGGACAGTCACTGGCTGAACCCTGCGGCAGCCTGAAAATGGTCAGCTCTGGTTAGGATAGCAGGGTTGTCTTACACCTGGCAGCAGGCGTAGCGAACCCCTCACCTTCTCATTTTCCTCTAGTGTGTGTGTGTGTGTGTGTGTGTGTGTGTGTGTGTGTGTGTGTGTCTCAAGGGAAGTGTGAAGCAATGTTGGGAAGAATGCAGTCCCGGCACATGTATCTTGGTGTGTGTGTGTGTGTGTGTGTGTGTGTTCTGAGTTGTGCACCCTTCTACTCGACTGGGGAACACGCAGCACTCAGCACATATTTGTCCTCTTAATCAGCGCTGGCCTCAGTCGTCAGGAAGGAGGAGGACTGTAGGAGAGGACAGACTGATTTCTACAGTCTGTCCTAGGAAAGGGCTTCTAAGGTGTTTGGATTTCTCACTTTATCCACTAACTAGTCCAGATGCTGTCCAGTCCCACGACTCCTAGCTGAGAGTGCAGCCTCAACTGTTGCTGTAGTTGAAGTTATTACAGTCCTGGAATAATCATGACCATAACATTAACCCAATGTATTGTCAAGAAGAATAGATCCACTCTACTATATTGCCATACTTCAATAGGTTAGCTGTCTTTCAGTATCATAACACAGAGGCCTGTCATCGAGTCCAGAATGCTTCGTTAGCATTGCCCAAACTTAATGAATTCCACACCTGTTAGCCAAAACTGCTTTGCTAGCTAGTTGTAACTAAACTATTCACTGCCAAGACGCTGCAGTTGCAAAGCTTACACACATTATCCGGACAGTAACACTGGACGAGGTGAGAGAGAGCCGTTTGGTGTTAGGGGCTAAGTGTCTGATGACTGACTGACAGTTTGACTGACTGATCCACTGATTGACTGGAATTTGGGTCCTGATGCCCACGTCTGGTGCCATGAGGAAAAATTGTGTTATTTTGATTCAATATAAACATACAAACTATTTATATTATCAAAATGCATTTATACATCACATTTGACAACTCAGAGATGCCTCTTCTGTTAGCTTTGCATGCAGCAGGAGCAGTCCCGATGCTGCACTGTCCTCCACATCACGAGTCAATGCATTGCTTTTATTCCAAAACTGCCATACATTCATTTTAAAAGTGGTTAGTTAAAGCTGCACTAAGCAGCTAAAAATCTAAGCAACGTTTTTACGCAAAAATACTGCAACATAGAAGAGCGCCCCATACTCCTTAAATTGGCACGCTTTGGAGGAGTTTCTGCAAATGTTGTCATGCTTGTTTGGCTGGGTCAGTCCTCTTTTCTTGTAATGAAATCTTGAAATAGCTGGATGCTTTCTGAGATGTTGTATGGCTGGGCGATATGGCCTAAAAATAAAATCTCTGATTTTTTCACACTTACACCCGATTTACGATTTTAGTCGATTTTTTTTTTCTTAAAAACAAACTAAAAAAGACAAAGGCATTATTCATTTTCCACTGTGTATATGAGCACCATATCTTTGGTGATATGAAACGCCACCACATCTGTAATGTCTTTCCACCGCGGCCCTTCTTGTTTTTTTCTTCTGGTTTGGCGGCTGCCGCTAGCTTGTGCATCTCGCAGTGCCACACACTTCCTGTGTAGGATAGGAGCTCCTCGCTTGTAGAAGCGTCCCCTCATTGATACTGTGTTTGTGTCTGAGGGGAAAACTTGGTGGGCGTTGTTATTGACTGCGGAAGCTCAGGGAAGCGGTGGGGCTTGATTGACAGAGAGCGGTTCCGTGCCGTATTACCCAGGTTAAAGTCAAACTCGATTTTCATTTTTACACATCGTCCTAAACCATAAAATCTATTTATCGCCCAGCTCTAGTTACACTCGACCTCAGATCCGCGGACCCCGGCTGATCAGCACAGAGAAGCCGTTCTCCAGTAAGAAGTGCCTGGCCTGGTTCCACGAGTATGCCGGCACGGACGAGGTGGTCGGCCCAGAGGGCATGGAGAAGTTCTGTGAAGACATCGGCGTGGAACCGGAGAACGTGAGTCCCTTTGGCCGAATCAATCCCTTTGCCTTTTCCTAGTCTGTTCAGTGTTACAAATGTCTGCTCTGTGCCGTGTTGTTCTGTAGTGGTGGAGGTTGGGGGATTGGTTTTGTTTGTTTGTTCCTCATCTGTCCCTGTTTTGTTTGTAGTGCGGGTGGTGCCACTTCAACTAAAGTTGTTTGACTATTGCTTCATTTTTGTGAGGAGAAATGTGAAATTAACAAAAACACTGTAATTTAGCCAATTTTCCTCCTCAGCTGTGGTGGTCGTTTTCCTGTTGTGGTACGCCACTGCTGAATGAAAGCAGAGAAAACACTGTTTTTATTCCCGCCTACTAAACTAAAGCTGGCCAGGCCATTGTTTTTTGGCTTGACCACCTAAAAGATAATGAACTCCAGACACATCATGTAAAATATTTTGCAATTCTAGACTTTGCGGGGGCCTTCTAATATTAAAATCATTTTTATAATTATCTTTTCCTTACAAATAGCGGCTGAATGTATTCCGATTTGTGTTTCGAAGTGCTTTGTCCTCTCAAGTCTTCATTTCCACTCACTATCCCCTTTTTTGGCAAAAGTGTCTCTCTCTACTTTCCACTATCTAATAAAGGCAAAAAATGCCAAAAAATTGTCTTTAAAAAAAAAAAAAAGAGTAGGCAGTGTGATATTTTTTTTCCAAGAGTGAATAGAGAACACACACACACACACACACACACACACACAGACACCAGATGTTGATTTAAATGTTGGCTGGGATAAAAAAATTAATTGTTTTTCTCTGTCTTTGTCTCTCTCTCTCTTTTTCTCTTGTAGATTATCATGTTAGTTTTAGCCTGGCATCTAGAAGCAATAAATATGGGATTTTTCACAAAAGAGGAGTGGCTCAGGGGAATGACCTTATTACAGTAAGTACCTTTTTTATGTTATACTAAATACTTCTTGGTCATAAAACGTGTTCACTCCTCCTGGCCCAATGTTCAGTGTTTCCTGCTCCTTACTGGCATTGACAAATCCAGTGTGATTCTCTTGTTGTGGGGGAAAAACAGAGTCACAAGAATAACTCTTCATCCACATCTGGTTTATTACTGTTAGTCAGAATCCCCCTCTACACACACACACACACACACACACACTCTGAAATTGCTGAAAACTGCATTAATCTATAATCCCCTCTACCTAAACTTAGGCCTACACCTCGCTCACAAGATGACAGCCAATCATCTTTGACCTCGCTGTCAGTCATACACACTCACAACTGTCACCACACTTGTAAGAAAACACTGTTGTTGAATTGTGACTCATTGTGTTCCCCCCCCCCCCCCCGCCCGCAGGTGTGACTGCACAGAGAGGGTACGGAGTAAACTGGATTGCCTTCGCGCTGATCTCAACGACTCTGCACTCTTTAAAAACATCTACAGATACGCCTTTGACTTTGCCAGGGTGAGTGTGTTGTTTTAGCTGAATCAGTTTGTTGTCGGTCTCTTCGTTTCTCTGGGCCTTCCTTACTCATCACTGGGACATTTGGTACTCTGCCCTATTGCATACAAACAAACAAATCAACTCCTGTTATTTTTTCAATAGCACATTTCTTACTGTAAACATACTCAGTCTTCCTGTATGTTGTCTGCATATCAGAAGCTGCCATGTTTATGTATTTGTAATATAAACTTGCTGTGTTGCAACACTCGATGTGACAAACACGTTCTCTTTCATGGCATGGAAAAATGTATTGTCCATCTGTTCAATCAATCTTTATATATGTGTCAAGTTTTGAGTTCCTCAATTTCCATCAAAGCATCAACAGTCACCCGTACGATCTGCCTCTCTTGGTACAAGTTGTCAAGGTAAAGGGTCTCTGGTGATTTTTCAAACCAAACTAATTTGTAAATTACTTGCTTAAAAACAATACAAAGCAGTTGTGATTTATTACATGCAACTTTTAGATTAAGTGAAATAAACATGAATACAGCTTTGGCAAGGAGTTGGAGCACCTGATCCTCTCTGAATGAATGGCTGTTAGCAAGACCATGGGGTCAGACAGTTTGCCAATCCCAAACATTCAGCCTTTTTCTCAACACCTATCAGTCCAAGTCACGCTGGACTAGATGCTGGTCCAGCGTGACTTGGGAGAACTCGCTGTCAGCAGTAATCATAGAGACAAACACTGCAGCAGACGGCCCAAAAACCAGAGCATTAAGCAGGCTTCTTCCCCATGTTCTCCTCACAACACTGACCCTGTTACCCCCCCACACCCCCCTCCAACCCCTCAGGATAAGGACCAGAGGAGTTTGGACATGGACACGGCTAAATCCATGCTGGCCTTGCTGCTGGGGAGAACATGGCCTCTCTTCCCGGTCTTCCACCAGTTCCTGGAGGTAAATCTCTCTCTAGCTCTGTCACTCCATTGTTTCTTATTATTTTGCTTTAGTGTTGTCACGGCAGCACAATTTTGACTTTGATACTACTACCATACCACTGCGAACAAGAAAAAACATTGATCATGGTCACAGAACAGCTCGGGGTGCTTTGCCAAGTTACTTGTTACCACACTGACTTGACAGCTTTGTAGCAACGTTTGCACTGGGATTTTGATGTCACTCGGTGTCCATCTTTGACAACTCTATAAACAGGAACTTTCTCTGTTGCCGGGCGTAAAGGTTTGTCAACTTGGTTGGCCAACTTTTGCAATCTTGTTTGCGGTTTTCATTTTTATTTTAATTTTTTTTTAAAGCTGCGGTGATTTAAATATGAGGGGGCTTTCTATTAAGTAGTTGATAAAATACAAAAACATCTAAAATCTACATTTTTATTGTTGACTCAGAAAAACGAAAAGTTGTTGGCTAAAAAGGATGAATGTGGATTAAAGGACGCCAAATAAAAATGTCTTGCTTTTCTCTCACGCTGTGTGAGTTTAGTTTTCTCCAAAAATCTTCCTGGGCTCAGGTAAAGCCTGTGTATAGGAAACACTGAAGTTTAGGTTGAGTGGGACCCAGTTCCAGATGTGTTGGACTGTGTGACACTCCTCTCTCCCTCCCTCCCTCTCTCCCTCCCTCCTTCCTTTTCTCCCACAGCAATCAAAGTACAAGGGGATGAATAAGGACCAGTGGTATAATGTGTTGGAGTTCAGCAGGACCATCAACGTAGACCTCAGCAACTACGACGAAGACGGGGCTTGTGAGTAGTTTTTGTTTTTTTGTTTTTTTTCAATCAGTGTCCATTGTTCATTGTCTCAAACTCTAGTTAACTTTCACACAGTTGCCAAGCAGTGAGATTGGTCAAAGCATATTGTGGTTCTTGTGCTAACTCTTAAGCTAACCAGATACTTAACCTTAGTGTTGTCATAACCATAATCGCAGGAAAGAGCACCATCTGGGGCGTTAAGCTCATTGAAAAGAATGGGGTCATAGCGAGGATATTTTTAATCAGATTTTTTTTTGCTAAAGATTATTTTATTGCATTTTTTCTTTATTGGATAGTCACACTGAACACGGACAGGAAGGATGAGAGAGAGAGAGGGGTTGACATGAAACAAAGGTCCCAGGCCGGATTTTAAAGCTGCCACTGCTTGTTAGAGAATAAATCATAAGGTGCCATAAGGTGTTCTGGATCAGGGTGTTGAGCTGAAAGGTTGAAATATGTTTTCTCTCCGCAGGGCCAGTGCTGCTAGATGAGTTTGTGGAGTGGCAGAAAGCTCGGCCAGCGTCGTAGCAAAACCGTCACAACGCCAAACTACCAAAAAGGAGAAAGAGGGAGAGGAAATAAAAGAAAAACACATGCAGATTCTCTCTACTGTTCTTAAAAAAAAAAAACAAAAAAAAAAAAAAAGCAAAACAACGGTTCTCACCCACACTGAGGGACTACAAACACACACACACACACACCTCCGATGGACTACATAACCATCCCTACGGACTATACACACACTCACTTCCCACCCGAAACGGCCTCTTTGCATTCTCAGCCAATCGTCAGAGCCCTTTCTCTCTCACTGAAGAGACTTTTTACAGTGTTAATTTTGGGGAAAAAAAAAAAGTTTGTAAAATGAGAAAACAAAGGAAAAAATGAACTGAAGGGAGAGGAGGGACTGTTTTTCATATTTCATTTGTGGCCACAGTTTATAGCAAGTATTGTAAGATCGGCTGTGGAATTTACGTTTTCTCGATAATTCTTTTTTTTTCCATTTTGAGTCTTAACTTGTTTATAGTATGTTTTCAGAAGAAGAATAATAATAAAGGAAATTAAATTGCGACAACTTGCTTCTTTCTCAGTAATTGGTCCAACTTACTGGGTGTTATTCACTAAATAAGCCTTTTATTTTATATGAACAGTTGATATTTACAACACCACATGTGCATTGTAGTACTTGTGTACCTTGTGGACATTTATTGCAACAGTGTCAAAGTTTTTTGTGATGGTCATTTGTAATGTGTGCAATAATCAAGCATAATGAAGTACCCCATATTTATTGTCTTTTGTAGATATCAAACCATTGATAATATCATGTATTATCCTCATGGATGTGACCAGAGGCCTTGATAGAGTTTGGTCAGGTTGCACTTGGGAACCTGACCAAACTCTAGGAGATATTGACAAAATCAAATCTCACATTATTTTAGACCGAATATCTCGATATGGATAATGTGACGATATTTTTGGGGATGAGTATTTGTGCTTTTATAAGATATGTACACACACAAAAATTGGTAATGATCGTTAGTAATTAGTAATGTGTAATCAGTAATGTGGATATGATGAGCAGGTAAAGCCAACCATTGTTCTTTTTACTCAGCCAGAACATTAAGACCAGGAAGTGACACTTAAGTTATTTCACAATATTACGATAATCAAAATTATATCTAGTCTCATATCACAATATCGATACTATACGATACATTTCCCAGCCCTAGTTGCACTGTAGGCACCGTGTTGCTGCCCTTTCTTTAAAACTAAGAAATGTCGCTTGCAAAATAAAACAGTGCCCTCCTATAGATATGCCCAAAATTTCAACAGTCTGCTGGAATAGGGTGACTAAGTAATGAGCAGGATTGTAGTGCTAACAGTGTAGTAGTGCAATAACCAAACTCTTATCAATAACCCATTGATGCTTTAGATAGAGCTGAAGTGTTTTGGGGTGGATTATTCCTTTAAGGCTGGTGCACAGGGAGTGGAGCAGATACCTGTGGAGCCCCTTGTACTTCTGTCCATCCAACTCCTCAACTGTGTGCGGTTCAATATTGCACTTTTCCTCCAGGTGAAGCAGGTGGAAATCTACTTCCCATAAAGGTTCACTGATGTTTATATCTGCTGACTGGGGCCATGGAAGGAGTTTGACTTCATCCTGCTGTTCGTGAACCTCCTCTTGACTTCAGCAGTGTGTATTGGGGCGTTATCAACTTGGGATGTAACTACATTGGTCCAGTGAAACGGCCTCAGATTCCCTGCCCGCTTTACAACCATGCAGATCAATCATCAGACCTATTGATTCCCACTAGATGGCTGCCGTACCATCACAGATCCACCAGGTTTAACAGTTGGCATTGCAGGTCGAAGGCTTCCTTTGGCTTTTTCCGAACGCAAACCCGACCAGATGTGAGGAAAAAGACTGAGAGAAGACTCATCAGACTGCATTACTTTTCTCCCCGGTTTTTCGCCCCTCACACCAGGTTGTGCGTCTTCTGTATTCTGCAATTCAGGCCCCAACTATTTAACCTCTTTTGAGTTCTGAGAGTTGCCTCATGCTGCCTCATGTTGCCTGTCAGATCTTTTAAAGCTGACACTGCAAATTGGTATTCATCTCAATATGATTTGCCTGTGTGTGTGCGGCTTTGTAATTGTGATTTGGCTACTATAAACTTGTCACACTGAAATAACAAATTACTTTTTAGCTCATTCTATCATACTAGGCTATATCTATTTGACTATTTATATTAAAAAAAATTACCAAATTTTAATTTATTTAGTATTTTTATATTAAAATCTCATTACTTTTACTTCGTGGAAAACAAATCTTTGCTGGTGACTTCATTGTGTACCAGAAGGCAAACAAAAATTCCAACCAATGAAACATCACAGATTTTTTAACAATCCCGCCCCTCCCATCAAATAAAACTGCCTTTCTCTCCCTAACTGATCTCCCATTGGTTTACACTTTTGAATGATCCCTTCCTGCATTATGTCCCGCCCCCAACATCCTGTTTCAGCAGGAAATACATCACATTAAGGAAGAAACATGCTCTCAAAATGCGGCTTCACTGTGACTTTAAACTCCTTTTTCCTATATTATTTTCATTATTTTCCCTCGTAATATCTATGTGTTAAATCTCCATGTGGAATAGCGGTCTCTCCTCTCTCTCCTCCCTCTCCTCCCTCCCTGCCTCTCTGTTAGCGGAGTCCATCGGTCCTGCTGAGGCGGCGGCCATGATGGCATTGAGGCGGGTCAGGGACAGGGAGCGCTGTTTGAGCCTGGGGGCGGGGCCTAACTCGGCGGGGGCGGGGCTTGGGAGGTGGCCGTATCGCTGCCCCTCCTCGTCGTACTGGTACAGGCGAATCACGCGGCTCCGTGGGGCCGGGCGAGGGCGGGGAGACGGTGAATGCACCTCCTCTTCTCCTTCTCCTCCTCCTCCTCCTCCACTGCTGGTTTTCATCCCTTCTTCCTGTTTTTCTCTCCCTCTCTCCTCCTCTTCTGTGTCAGAATCGCTACTGTCATCTTCTAAAGCGCCAACACTGGATCCTCCTCCTTTCTCTACTTCCTCCTCGCTCCTCTTCTCCTCACTCTCTCTCCCAGCTGCCTCGTTGTCCTCTCTCCATCCCTCCTTCTCCTCCCTGCTGTCTCTCCTCCCCTCTTTCTCCTCTTCGTCTTCTCTCCTCCTCTCCTCCTTGCTGTCTCTCCTCCCCTCTCTCTCCTCTCCATCTTCCTCAGTCCTCTTCTCCTCACTACCTCCTCCAGCTGTCTCCTTCTCCTCCTTGCTCTCTCTCCTCCCCTCTTTCTCCTCTCCATCTTCACTCCTCCCTTCCTCGTCTGTTTCTTCTCCCGACAGGCTGCCGCTGCTGGACTCTCTCTCCTTTTCCGCCTCCCCATCATTCCCTCTCTTCTCCTTCCATGTTCTCCCTCTCTCCTCCTCCTTCATCTCTTTCTCCTCCTCCCTCATCCCTTTCTCCTCCTCCATCCCCCTCTCCCCCTCTCCTGCTGGGTCACATCCCTCCAGGTAAGCGGCGGTTTCCGGCTGCCGCTCCTCCTGTGGTTTGTGCCGGAAGCTCCTCTGAGGCTTGTCGGGGGCAAAGGAGCTTGTTGATGAAACTGTCGTCTCCATGGTTACACCGAGCGCTGAGTCGTCGTCGCCGGTGTAGCCGCCCAACTCCCGTTCCGTCTGGAAGGCCTCGTCGTCGTACATGGGCGGCACGGTCGTCATGGTGACCGTGGTGTCGGTTTGGGGTCTTCGTTGCCGTAGCGACGGGACCCTCTGAGTGACCGCCCCTAAACACCTGAAAGGAAACAGTTTGAGAACAACAGTTTTGTACAAGGAGGAGAAGTGACACACTCTTGTATCATGGTGCATCAAAGATGTCTGACATACTGTTTTGATCATTTCCTCAAAGAAATGTGGATTGGTTCAGATGAGGCAAAGCTGGAATGTGGAACCAAACATCTTTTTTGTTGTGGTAATGAATCAGTCTAGTTCAGTACATTCGTGCTTATTTCCATGGCATTAACAAAGTTTTATTCGCAGTGAATGTACAGTAGCTAAATGAGTATTTAAAGCTGCACTAGACAAGATTTTTATTTAAAACTACAGCCATCTTGTCAGTCTAACGTCAGTGGGGCTGACTTTAGACTGACAAGAAAAGAGCGTCCCATCCCCACTAACTGAGACGCTGTAGATTCAGCCTGTTTCTAATGGTAAAAAAAACAAACATCTAATGGTTAAATGCATGCTACTGAAGTTACCATCTGCTATTGGCTGATCTTTGGTGCCTTGTCACCTTCTGTAGAGCACAAAAAGTGGCGACATCATCACCTGCCACCAAAGATCAGCCAATAGCAGATGGCCATTTCAGTAGTTTTTTACCATTAGATGTCAGGCTTTACACAGATTTGGGTTTGGGGTTTAGTTTCTCTTTAATAGTTCATGTCAGACATGGGGGATAACAATCTACAGATTTTGGACACTAGCCTAAACCAAAGAAAAAAAATATGAGCGCTTCCTAAGACCTGAAAAATAATCAGCCGTCCATTCAGCAAAACAGTCAGCTGTCAGAGTTCGGGAATCTCCTCCCAGTATAAATGAGAGCAGAGAAATCGGTCACTGAACCCACCTGAGAACGTGAGTCCTGCTTGCAGCTCCGGCGCTGAAGCCCAGCAGGAAGGTCAGAACCACTGATGCTGCCACCGCTCCTGCAAACTGACCGTCTGAGACGCCCGCCTGCCGCTCCTCCTCTGACCCGGGACCTCCAGCATCCCTCCTGAGTCTGGGCACGCTGTCTCTGCCGTCCCGTTGGACAGCTTGATTGGTACGTTTGAGAAAAAAGTTCAAATATCCGCTGTCCTGTTGGTTTATTTGGTTGTTTTGACCAATAAGGATCTGGTGTGGCCACAGTGCAGCTCCCTCTGTGCCCTGTAGGAGGCAGTAGTACAGGCCGCGGTGGAGATGGCTGGCGTTGGCTATCACCAGGCTGCCGTCCTGCTGCATAGCAACAGGATCCAGGTTACCATGGATACCAGGGCTCTGGAGGTCTCCGAAGGGGGTGTGCCAGTGCTGGACCACGCCTACAGATGGAAGGAGCGTCAGTTACAGCTGAGGAGTTACAGAGGTGACAGCTAATGAGACTGAGAGAGTTATGTAACAAACTGTAAGATGGAGTTAAAGGGAAAATCCACCCTAAAACACTTTAACTAAAACACTATAGCTATTGGCTATTGATCTAAAACATCAGCGGTAAACGTCAGGTTTTGGTGTCAGTCCCTCAGAATCAAAGAGCGAGGGCTTCTTTCTAGAGCCGCCATTTTGCACCAAGAGACGTTCAACGATCATACAGGGAGAAATCCATTGTAGAAGAGGAGAGAGACCAATTCCTCCACCCACAGGAGCAGGAGAGAGACCAGAATGCAATGCAGCCACAAGACATGTTGTGCCACACACACACACACACACACACACACACAAAGAATTAAAGCAAAAAGCAGAAAAGACAACAGTCAAAATGGAGACAATTAGACAAAAATTAGCAAAAGATATTTTGACAATACTCTTATAAAATAATTCAAAACACATATAGTAATGAATGGAAAGCAAATGATCTTTGATTCTAAATGTAAATCAAGGGTCAGTTTTATCATTTCCTGTAACTTTTTGACCTTTGACCTCGTCTCTCATCTGACTCTGGGTTTCCATCTCTGTTCTGTCAGTCGAGTGTCTGACCTTTCCCTGTCCTCTCTCTGTGTGTTTGTGTTGTTTCTCCTCACTGACCTGCATGCCTTTTGTCTCCGCAGTGTAAAGTCAGCTCTGCCCCTGGGTGAACTTTGACCCTGCTGGTCGGGGCGAGGGTCAGAGGGCCCCGGCCAATAGCTGCTCTCCCGGGAAGCGCCGAGCCAATCAGGAAGGCCGTGAGCAGCGCGAGGCTCGGTAACCACCTGGTTAACATTTTCACCAGCCGCTGCAGAGGAAAACAGAGTCAGAGACACTTGATTTGCCAAGACCTTTGTCTCATGTCATCCCTCTCTCTCTCTCTCTCTCTCTTTCCCATCTTTCTTCTCTCCCTCTACTGTCAACTGCCTAATGCAGAAATGCCCCCCCAAAAAAAACATGGAAAAAACAAGAATGATGGCTATTTCTAAGGGGTTAAAGGGACCGCAGCCATGCATCCCGCCTGCTCTCAGCACTGTGCTGTGAATCTCTCTTTCACTCAGGCTTTTCTTTTATTTGGGAAGTTATATGAGGGAACAAGATGTAATATTTGGTTGCCAGATAAGCACCGGTACAGTGTAAACATTTAACCTGGCTTTGCATTCGGTTAAACATTCTGCTCTGCTGCTGGTAGCTTATAAAACCAGCTACTGTATAGCTATTCAGAAAGAATATGCATTAAATTGAACTGTACAACTCGACACATGAATATATGATCCACAGACAAATACTCAACTTTCCAATCAGTCAGTTACATATAAAGCAACAAACAAAAAAGTCAAACTGTATCAATTAACTCAATCATGAAGAATTTCACATATAAAGGATTTGGATTCCTGTACATTTTGATTTTGTCTGTATTTAATTATATTTACCTGTGACAGCTCGGTTAATTTATTCAAACCACGGTCTTATTTTCCTCTTTTGTTAGAGGACTCATTGTCTGATGGAAGTGTCGGCGTTCCCTTCTGGTTTAAAGTGTAAAGTGCAGTTTCTCACATGACACTGTAGGTGTCTGGTCCCCTGATGGTGTTAAAGATTAATAGCATCACAGAGGGACAGAGGGACACAGGGACAGTGACTGTGTCTTATAAAGCCTCCTGGTTTCTGCTCATCAGTTCTTCTCAACCTTTTTCTGATCACAAACCCTCCAGAACCCAGTGAGGCCCGCTCATAACCCTCTGCTGTTGAGGTGAAAGTCCCCCCAAACGGTGAAGTTTGGGGGGATTTTTGGAGTAATTCCCCCAAAGTTAGACAGAATTCACTGGCAATCACTTTGATCCTATTAATGACCAGCTCACCTCTACTGAAGGAGGAGATGATGAAGAATCTCTGATGAGTGATAAAAAGTCTTCCAGGAAGCTCCTCCACTGTTACAGGGGCATATGTAATCTATGATCTTTATCGACCTCTATTGGCGACCAGTAGGAACTGCAACAACATTGTTAGAATTTAGCAATGTCCCCTTATAATCCCACTACTATAATTGGAGAGCGGATTGTGTGTTTGTGTGTCCCACCATGGAGGAGAGGAGAGGAGAGGAGAGGAGAGGAGGAGACAAGGACAGCAGAGGAAAGGAGAGGGTAGAGGAGAGGAGAAGAGGAGAGGAGACAAGGAGAGGAGAGGGGAGAGGAGAGATGAGAGGAGAGGGGACAAGGAGAGGAGAGGAGAGGAGACAAGGAGAAGAGGAGAAGAGAGGAGGAGAGGAGACAAGGAGAAGAGAGAGGAGAGGAGAAGAGGAGAGGAAAGGAGAGCAGAGGAAAGGAAGAGAGGAGAGGAGACAAGGAGAGGAGAGAGGAGAGGAGAGGAGAAGGTTATAAATTCTAGTAATAATAAATAGAGATGGGACAATATGTTTATCTCACAATACGATTCGATACGTGATATGGGGTTCATGATTCAATACAACCATGATACGATGTAATAAATAAAAGCTGAGTGACAATCTATCAATCTATCTATCTATCTATCTATCTATCTATCTATCTATCCGTGTGTCCTGTGGTTCAGGGAGTTTTAACTTCACTACTACTATTACCTAGGAATATTAAAGTGATTTTTCATTGGGGCTGGTATCAACAAGCATTAGAAGTTAGTAGCAGCATGTAATCTTCCACCAGAGGTCAGTACTGTATAACAGAAGGCCTGAAGGACATTTTTCATTTTATTAAATTCTTCCAAATGCCATAAAATGTTCAGGATGTTACTTTATCATCGGGCTTATGGTTATGGTTATAGCCTTCTGCTGTATCTTATCTACAGTTTGCCCTTTTGTCCTATTAGTTTATTATGAATAGACTCTCCTATCATATTGTACTATTGAAGAAAAATAAACTGACATTAAACCCAGTCTGTGGTACTGTTTGTTAAATTCTTCACAGATGTTGTGTATGTTATATGATGCGCTTCCTCTCAGTTTGTCCAGGACTGATCTCGTGCCAGTTGTTTTACGCTGCCTTCAGGTGCTCCTCCTGAGCTCCTACTTCCGAGGGCAAAAGTTGTAAATCGGACTTTCAAGTGCTTTTGGTGAGAAATTCTAACAAAATGGACCCTGCAACAAAAGTAGTTTTAATTTGGAGAAACACCAACTCCAACAATACCATTTGTGTGAGCTAGAGACCGCCAGTCAGCTCGACCATAGTCTCATTTGTTTATGATAATTATAGAAAGGTATCATGATAAATTTGATGATGATATATTGACATTGTAAAATGCTACACCTAGCACATAGGAGATAAAAGACACTTCATGCAACAATATTTTCATAGAATGCCAAACAATAACCTAGCATAATAAAATACATCACTTGTACAACTTCCATGACCCCTGAACATCACATCAAGGCAACTCGGGTATCACAGAAAATCCTACTTTCCCAACGACTTTCTTGAGCCGTTCATTTTTAAAAAAAATTGAAACACAAGCAATTTACAATCAAATAAGGCAAATTCAACCCACAAACCAATCAATATCTTCACAGCTTAACATATCAATTAGATATAGCTATATATTTAAATAAAAAAAAAAGATAAATAGAAAGTAAACAAGAAAACAAAGCTTCCTTCTGAATTTGAGATAAATTAACATTATCAAAAAATAAATCTACATAAAATATACGTAAAAAGAAAAAAATATTTAATTAAAAACAAGTTGAGTGCCCTCTGGTCGTAATTCCAACATTTCCGCGCAGCACGCGAAGGCAGCATAAGTTTCAGACTCGCTCGAGCCTCCTTTTCAGTTAAAGCGGGTAGAACCCCACAGAGCTCGAGCTCCTCCTTTCTCCCTGTGCGTGTGTGTGTGTGTGTGTGCGTGTATGTGGTATAAACTTGGTGTGTGTCGTAAAACCAAACCCGGGCCGACCAGCTCCGTGCATCACCGCCCAGACAGACAGCAGCGGAGGGCGAAGGAAGAGAGGAAAACACAGAAACCCTCCCGGGAGAAGAAGAAGAGCCGTGGGAGCTAACGTTAAACCAAACTTCAGTCCAGGTAAAGTCTCATTAAAGCTCAACGGTTTCCTGTTTCATCAACTCCGCTGGGAAATCTCTCTGCCAAACCGCACTGAGAGTTTTCTGTCAGCGGCTGAGTAGAATAGAATAGAGATTAATTCATTGCAATACAATTCAATTCAACTTCATTGTCATTCCACTTAACCGACGTGCACAGTGAAACGATAAAAATAACTTTTTTCTTGGTGCCACGGTGCGTAAAAACGAGATAAAAACAAAACACAGTAGTGCAGAATACAACATAGTTCGACAGTAGTTCTGATTAACGTTACTTACTATAACAATAAAACAAACGGGAATAGAATATAATTTAATAGAATAGAATAGAAATAGAACGGCAATTTCTTGCGCGCATCTTGTTCCTAGTTTGGCCGTCTTCACCCACATACAGAAGAAAAATGTACTAGTGTCAAGTTAGCGAGAATTACATAATGGATTTCCGGTCAAAACCTTCAAAGTAAAACCCACAACTTTTTTTGAGTAGCCTAATACGTACCAAAGTGAAAATATGTCTTTTAATGATTCTACTGCATCCTTTAATATGATTTTTGAAAACTGAATATAAACCATTGCAGTGTTATATAAACACATACCGCCTTCGCTTCCAACTGTTCTGGGAATACTTTTATTCTTTTACCCAAAAGTGACAAATTGGCTTTTATTTTGAAGGCGAGTTCTCTAATTTCCGGTTTTGTTTTGACTGTCTCTGGCTGACTTGACGCAGCTGAAAAGCGCTTGAAATTGCTTCTATGAAATGTGTTTACACGTCTAGTTTACCAAACTGAGACAAGTAGAGAGTTTGGCAAAGCTATAGTCAGGTAAATCAAACATGTTTAGTAAATTGCCCACAGTGATTACACTTCACATATCATGTAACAGTGCCAACATTTTTTTTTTAAACAATTGAATGGGGCTGTTGTTCAGTTGTCTCATATTTGCGGTGCCATGTCTGTTATTGCCCAGGGAAAACCCACAAGAAACCACACCCATGTTTGGCTGGTATCCCTTCTGTTCTTACTGTATTGCTCCATAGTCAACCTCTGTGTGTAATACGCCGACTGATGGTCTTTAAAGATCCTGCATAATTAATTTGTCATGAATTTGTTTTCCGTCCCTGCGGGATAAAAATGCAATGCTTGGTGATGTTTATCAAATAACTCTTCCTGCTGTACCTCATAGTCAGGTAGAACTGATCAGTCTCATATTGATTTAAGTGTCAAAGTAGAACTCCACCTCCAACATTTGATTTTAGTCCCTGGTTAGATTTCAGTTGATTCCAGTAGAACAAGTCTACTGGTGTTGTTTTAACCAGTGGTTTAAGTGTCTGCTTAGGGCTGGTCTCCAGACTTCCAGACATCTTGGACTTTTCTCGGTCTCGTACATATTTTGACTCATAATTTGTCTCAGCCCTTTGTACTTTGAATTTTGAACTTACGTTGGACGTGGGAAATACTACGCAGAAGAGCAAGTACAGCCCAGCTACTCCTACTGTTGTGTACCAATATGCACATTATACTAACGTTGGGAATCAGAAAACCATTTATCATTTTGCAGATTCCCCCCTGAAAATCATATTAGAAACAAATGGATCTCAAGAATCTGGAGGTTCACATTTTAAGCTGTAAACTAGCGAAACTCCCTGCTAACTTCAAGCAGTTGTAGTTGTTGTTGCTGAGATTGCTAGCTTATTTGATAACTGTTAGATCTATCTGAAGTCCTCACTTAATGTGTTGAAGTAATGCTAGTTTTATAGAGGTTATATGCCAATCTAGTGGGTAGAGTTTCCCACCCTGGATGTGACATAAATTCAAAATGGGTGATTGGATTTTGACTTGACTTTTCCTCGCCTATCTAAAAATGATCAAATATACTTTTTCCCCACCTGGTGCACCTTTGTTTATTTTCCCCCCAGCACTACAGACAACGTAAGCGGTTAAACATGTGTATAGCATGTAATATGCATTGATGAGTCAAAATCCTATGCCTTATTTAGTTGGATGATAGAAGGATGTAGCACAGACCCTCGGCAGACAGATCTACATCTCTACTGATCCTTAAGAAACTCCTTAAGCATTATTTTTATATTTGGAAAGACATGTACTCTGTTAATTGCCTAGTCTTGGTCTTGAATAGAACTTGATTTGCTCTGGTCTCGGTTTTTGACTTTGTCTCGACGCCCTTAGGACCTGGTCTTGACTCGAACTAGACTGGACCTGGTCTTGGAATTGACTTGGACTATTGACATGGGTACTGAAGCTCCGCTTATTTGAAAAAAACAGACTGAAGCGATTATATTGTTATCCTGAGACAGTGCATTTGCAAATAAAATTCATGAGAAGTGAATTGTGTGGGACATTTAAGGAGTGCCAGTATGTTTGTGTGGGGAAAAAAACCGTAACAGAGCTTGGTACAAATTAAGGCTTGGCAGTAAGTTTGGTCATGCTGCAGACAGAGAAAGAGGAGTTAAAGCTGCAGTTGTTGACTGACTTGAACAGGTGGCTTCAGGGTCTGCCAGTCCGGTATAGGCAATGTTCCTTTCCACCACTGGGACTCCTCCTTCCCCTTAGAGCTTACCTTACACACCCTATGACAAACTCCACTTTTTATTTCATAGACATTGCTCTTTTCCTTCATCTGCTACCCATGCTCAATTTGTCCGAATTTAACACAGGGAATGTTGAGTAATCAAGGGTCTTTCCGCCTAGTGGACCCATTTCATTCCACCCTCTTGGGATCCTTCCTTGCCCCCTAGAGTCTAACTTATGCTTATGTCCACACCACACTCTCATGCAATATCAAGGGTCTTTCTGCCTCCGTAGGCTGTGTTCCATTCTAGTCTCTTGGGACCTTTCCTCCTCCCCCTGGAGTTTACCCTCACGCTACCCCGTGGTCCCATAGACCCACAGCTTACACACGCCTCACTGCAAACTCACTTCTCTTGGGCATTAGTTGCTGCTTCGTGCATCCAGACATCAGCGCTCTCTCAGAATTTAACACAGGGGATCTTGAGAGAGTAAACTGCTGGTTTGTCGTCAGTTATTATGCGCTACATGTAACGTTTGAACATCAATGGATCATCACCACATACATTTTGAGAAGTTAGTGTAATTATCATAAGCAAACGAGACCATCACCCAGAAGACTGGTAGCCTCTCACGGCGTCCACACTGCATTTTACATTGTGTGTCACCGGGTCGGGTTTGGCGAGGAATCTGCCCGATTGCTTTATGTCACAAAACAGGAAGAGGGTGCTGTCCTTCCAGAGCAAACGGGAGCTGAAGCTTTCAGAGTTTCTTTCAATGGCAGAAGGAGTCAGAGGCAGATGCAAAAATGCCAGGGAGGGGGAGGTGAAACAACGGGGTTTATGGGCAATTGTGGTCTTAATTTTGAGAAACTCTAGCATTAACAATGAGATAGAGGCTACCAATCGTCTCCACCATGGTCTCATTTGTTTACAGTAATTATACCAAGGTAACACAATTAATTAGACAATGATATATTGATGTTTAAAAATACTACACGTCGCACCTTAAATCAGAACTTGGCTTGGTTCCATTCCACTTTCCTGGGACCCTTCCTTCCCCCTTGAAGTTTACCCTTGCAGTATCATGTAGCTTCAGCTTACAGACGCAAGGAGAAAGTCCTTTCCTGCATCCACCAACTGTCTGTGATTAGTTAGAACTGAACATTGGGAATGTGAATGAAGTAAATTGCCAGTACACAAGGGTCTGCTTGCTTCGGTAGGCAGTGTCCCACTCCAGCCTCCTGGGACCTTTGCTTTCCTCTGAGTTCACCATCACATGATATACAGTATGATCCTTGTCCCATGAACCTACAGCTGACACTCACAACACCGCAAACTGGCTTTTTTCATCTTTCCTGCATTTACCAACAGTGCTTTGTCAGGCTCTAACACAAGGAATATTGAGGAAGAAAACTGTCATTTACTGGTTGGTTATGTTCTATTTATTTCCCTGGGACTTTTCCTTCCCCCAGAGTTTATGCTGTGACTCTCCTGTTGTCACACAGACCCAGCACCAGAATAACACTGAGAGGTCATCTGAGGTTAGCGACGAGGAACTCCCTCTACTGTAGATTAGGAGGACGAAAAACATAGTGGGTGCTTGTTGGGTTGCTGGGTGAAACCCACTGCCTAGGATGGCATCTGCTTTCCACAAAGTGATGAAGTGCAGAAGAAAACAGCATGGAGCAATGTTCAGGTTTCAAAGCGCTTTGATTTACTGAAGATTTTTTTAAGTGAACAGGCAACAGTTCCATACAACAAGAATAATCCAGACAATTGAGAAAAATACACAAGAAGAGAATGGACAAACCAAGATGTTAGGGGTTCCCCTACCCCCAGCCAAGCGACTGCCCTTATCCAAATGCTAGGCTTAAATACTCTCCGGACTTTTCCATTACCTTTAGCTGCAGGGGAGTTTTCAGTTAACATCTTAACAGTCATTTCACAGGTAGTGGCCTAATAAACATTATCATCAATATTGTGTCCAACATCTAATCACAGGCGGTAAATACACTACTGCCTACATAGGAAGAACAAAAGAAAGAAACTACATAAAGAAAACCCATTCCAACCCCCCTCCCCAATTCAGTCCACTTGATATAGTCCAATGAGGTTAATCAGCAGCAGCATTCCCACATTGCGCGCTAGGGTGATTACACTGCCACTCATCTAGGCCTCAACCAGGGAGTGTACCTCAAAGGAGAATAGGGTTAGAAACAAACCACAACCATACACAGAAAACAGTCCATGAACCTATATGACAAAATAAAGTGGATGGCTCAACTGAAATGGGCCCCTTCCAGTAGAGAAACACTTAAAGAATAACAAGTCAAACCATAATAATTATTAAACTACATATACTGTACAAACATAAAGTGTGCTCAGTAAATGTATGAGGGCCGTTCACCTGACAGTTGAGGGAGCAGATTCTTCTCCCTCACATTTCCTTCCCCCTTAGAATGGCTCGCCATCAGGGATGCGAGACAGGAAGTCAGCAACCACATTCTTTTTCCCTGGCAGGTATTTTATGGTGAAGCGATATGGCTGCAGGGACAGGAACCAGCGAGTGACTCTTGAGTTGGTGTCTTTCATGGTGGAAAACCATTGAAGACCCCGGTGATCAGTCTCCAAGATGAAATCTCGTCCAAGTAAGTAGTATTTGAAGCAGTCAATGGACCACTTAATGGCGAGACACTCTAGCTCCACTGCTGAGTAGCGGGTTTCCCTTGGGAACAGTTTTCGACTGATGTAAGCCACCGGCTTCTGGTCTTCCCCTTCTCCCTGCAAGAGGACTCCACCAATACCCCGACCAGAGGCATCAGTCTGAACAGTGAAGGGCAAGTTGAAGTTGGGACTTCTCAGGACAGGCTCATGGCAAAGGGCATCCCTCAGATCCTGGAATGCCTTCTCCTGTTCTTCACCCCATACAAACTTTGTCTGAGACTTTGTGAGGTCAGACAAAGGGGCTGCTCTGGCTGAAAAGTTGCGGACAAACCGTCGATACCATCCGGCAAGCCCCAGAAAGGACTTGACCTGTGTTCTTGTGGTGGGCTGCTTCCAGGCTCTGATAGCCTGCACTTTGTTTTGCTGTGGCCTAATGACCCCATTTCCCAGTACATATCCAAGGTACTGGGCTTCCTTCTTTGCCAGGGCACATTTCTTTGGGTTGATTGTGAGACCGGCTTGCCTGATGCGCTGCAAAACCTCCCTGAGATGAGTTAGGTGATCCTGCCATGATTCGCTGTAGATAACAATGTCATCTAAATAAGCTGCAGCATAGCCATCCGTGCCCTCCAGGACTTGGTTCATCAGCCTTTGGAAGGTTGCTGGAGCTCCCTGCAGGCCAAAAGGCATCTTTGTGAACTGCCAAAGTCCCTGTGGTGTACGGAAGGCGGTGAGGGGCTTTGCAGCTTCTGTCAAAGGCACCTGCCAGTAGCCTTTACACAAGTCGAGTGTACTGATGTACTGGGCTGGACCTACTCTCTCAATCAGGTCTTCCAGACGGGCCATAGGGTAGGCATCGAATTCTGACTGGCCATTCACTTTGCGAAAGTCAATACAAAAGCGGATACTACCATCCTTCTTAATCACAAGGACAATAGGGCTGCTCCATTCGCTCGTCGAGGGTTCGATGACTCCCAGGTTGATCATCACCTGGATCTCCTCCTGCAGTACCGGCACCATCCGTTCTGGGATCCTGTACATCCGTTGCCGAACAGGGGTGTGGTCTTTCAGCCGAATGTCATGCTGTACCAGAGTGGTGGCTCCAGGTCTGTCCACGAACAGGTCCGGTGGGATAATGGCCTCCAACTGTTCCTTCTGGACTGGAGAAAGGTGAGAAAGATCAAGAGTGACATTCGATTGGTCATTAGGCATGAACTCACCCACAACATCCTCCTCTTCTTCCACCGCTCGGACAAACAGTTGTTGACTGATTAGGGGCTCTCTGGTCTTCCAGGGTTTGAGCAGGTTGATATGAAATGCCTGCTTTGGATTCCTCCTCTCCGGCATCTCTATCAGGTAGGTGGTGGACCCCATCTTCTTGAGGACTGTATATGGGCCCTGCCATTTCGCCAGCAACTTGTTCTCGGTAGATGGTAGCAACAACAGCACTTTTTGACCTGGCTCAAAGGATCTCTCCCGGGCTGACCGGTCATACCAGGTTTTGTGGCTCCTCTGGACCTTCTCCATGTGTCTGTGGACTAGGTTGGTGGCCTGCTCCATCCTCTGTCTCATCTGAAGCACATAAGAGAGCACACTGGTCGCCTTCTTCTCCTGTGGTCCTTCCCAGGTCTCTCGGAGGACATCCAGTGGTCCTCTCACCTGCCTGCCATAGAGAAGCTCAAAGGGTGTAAATCCTGTTGATGCCTGGGGGACTTCACGGTAGGCAAACAGGAGGTAAGGGAGCCATCTGTCCCAATCTTTGCCATTTGCCGAGATGTACTTTTTGAGCATGCTCTTGAGAGTTCGATTATATCTCTCCACAAGGCCATCTGTCTGTGGGTGATAGGGGGTGGTCCGAATACCCTTAATTCCCAGTAACCTGTACACTTGCCTGAGGGTGTTCGACATGAAATTAGTACCCTGATCTGTCAATATTTCTGAGGGAATTCCCACCCTGGAGAACAGTTGCAAAAGGGCATATGCTACCTGCCTAGCACTTATGTCCTTCAAGGGAAAAGCCTCAGGGTAGCGAGTGGCATAGTCACAGATTACCAAAATGAACCTATTTCCTGCCTGTGTCCTCTCAAGAGGACCCACAATATCCATTGCGATGCGGCTGAAAGGTACATCTATGATGGGAAGTGGCTGAAGGGGAAACTTGGGGATGTTTTTATTTCCTGAGAGCTGGCAAACTGGGCATGCCTGGCAGTAATCCTGCACCTGTGTAAGCAATCCTGGCCAATAAAACCTGCTCACAATCCTGTCATGGGTTTTCTTGGCTCCTAGATGTCCTGCCCAAGGAACACTGTGGCCTAATTCCAAGACCTGCTCCCTGAGACCCTGGGGAACCACTAACTGGTCTGCCTCACCCTCTTCACATCTGTGGTACACTAACCCATCTTTAAGGAAGTAAGGCCCCTCTGTCCCTGACAGTGCCTTCTCTCTCACCCCCTGCAAAGTGTCATCCTGCATCTGCAGCTGTGCTAAATCACCTGGTAGTTCAATAGACAGACCCCTTTCTGGTTCTGGTGACCCCTCTGGCATAACTCTGACTGTCCCTGTCATCTTCTCCTGCCTTCTCTTCCGTCTGCTTTTCCGGACCTTAGCTGGGCAATCAAAAGACAACTCTTCCCCAAAGAAAGGAAATGCTGACATATCCTCCTGCATTACCCACTCTGTACACTGGCCTATCTGCCTCACTGCCGGGTTTTCTGGCTCACACTGCCCCTTAGCTTCATCCTCTGCTTCAACCTGCACCTGAGCCATCCCCTTAGATCTGGTGACCACATTGACCGGCGCACATGACTGAACCAAATCCAGTAGAATGGGGATATCATGACCTAAGATCACCTGATGTGCTAGGCTACCTACCACCCCCACTGACACCAGAAAGGTATGTCCTTCAACCTCTATGTACACTTCTGCTCTAGGATAGGCATGCTGGTCACCATGGACACAAGAAATGCTAAGTCCGGGGCCTCCCAACTGCAAACCCCCCTGCAAAACAGATGGATGAATCAAAGTCTGATGGCTGCCAGTGTCTAAGAGAGCCTGCGCAGGTATGCCATTGACTCTCACTGAGGTAACCTGCTGCTTGCCCACTACATTCTTTAGCCTATGACTGGGCCTCGGTAGGGTACAAAGATAGGCTGCCTTTGCCTTCCTGGCGGGACAAACGGGCTTAATGTGGCCCTCCTGGCCGCAATAGTAACATGTAGGCTTTGACCTAGACTGACTGGGAGTTGCCCCTTTCTCTACTGCCTTGACCTGTGCTGAACCAGCATCACTGACCCCCAGACTAGGACCACCCCCCGTGCTGGAGCCCCCAGGCTTACCCCTTGATGCCGAAGACTTTAGCTGGGCTTCATGGCGGAAAGTCCTTGGTCCTCGCCTAGCAGCGAGAAAAGTCTCCACCAGCTGGGCTGCTTGCTGGGCTGTCCCTGGGTCATGCTCTTTCACCCAGACTCGGACCTCTGTAGACAGGCACCGGTAGAATTGCTCCAGGATGAGAACTTCTCCAATCTGCTCTCTTGTCTTCTCTCCTGGTCGGACCCATTTTTGATACAGGTCACTCAGTCTATTGTACAGCTCGCGGGGTGTTTCACCCTGCCGGATGTCTGGTTCTCGAAACCTCTGACGATAGACCTCCTCGTTGATTTCAAACTTGGTAAGAATCGCTTCTTTCACTCTCCTGTAAATCAGGGCATCACCAGCAGCCATGGACACATATGCACTGCGGGCCTTACCAGTGAGATATGGCACCAACCTCACTGCCCACTCCTCCTCTGGCCACTGGTATGCCGTCGCCAGCCGCTCAAAGGTAGTCAGGTACTGCTCAATATCGTCATTTTCCTCCAGCCTGGGCACTGCCGACTGGGACCAACCCCTCCCGGTGAGCTCACTCCGGGCAGGGGACTGGAGAGCAGAGTTCTCCTGAGGTGGAGGTACTGGTGGTGACTCGGGGTGGGGTTCCTGTCTTGGTTGCTGTTCAAAGTCCTCTCTTATGTTGTTCAGCTGCACTTGCATCTGACGCCAGCGCATGTCCTGTTTAACAGACTCTTTGTCCCATCGTTCACTCATCTCCATCTGGAACTTCAGGCACTGTTGTAGCATGGTGGTGACGGAGGCCATGTCCTCTGGCCCCTGGGATACCTCATGGAGCGGCCCGGGCGTAGGAAACCCTCCTACATCCCCGTCTTCCTGTTCCTCCCCCTGAGGCTCCTCTACGATCCTGGCATGTCTGGACTGTACCTTCGGCCCCATGCCTGCTGTCCTCCACGTTGCAAACTACTCCACCCTCGCAGAATGCCGGCGCCGAATCCCACTTCTGACACCACGTTGTTGGGTTGCTGGGTGAAACCCACTGCCTAGGATGGCATCTGCTTTCCACAAAGTGATGAAGTGCAGAAGAAAACAGCATGGAGCAATGTTCAGGTTTCAAAGCGCTTTGATTTACTGAAGATTTTTTTAAGTGAACAGGCAACAGTTCCATACAACAAGAATAATCCAGACAATTGAGAAAAATACACAAGAAGAGAATGGACAAACCAAGATGTTAGGGGTTCCCCTACCCCCAGCCAAGCGACTGCCCTTATCCAAATGCTAGGCTTAAATACTCTCCGGACTTTTCCATTACCTTTAGCTGCAGGGGAGTTTTCAGTTAACATCTTAACAGTCATTTCACAGGTAGTGGCCTAATAAACATTATCATCAATATTGTGTCCAACATCTAATCACAGGCGGTAAATACACTACTGCCTACATAGGAAGAACAAAAGAAAGAAACTACATAAAGAAAACCCATTCCAACCCCCCTCCCCAATTCAGTCCACTTGATATAGTCCAATGAGGTTAATCAGCAGCAGCATTCCCACATTGCGCGCTAGGGTGATTACACTGCCACTCATCTAGGCCTCAACCAGGGAGTGTACCTCAAAGGAGAATAGGGTTAGAAACAAACCACAACCATACACAGAAAACAGTCCATGAACCTATATGACAAAATAAAGTGGATGGCTCAACTGAAATGGGCCCCTTCCAGTAGAGAAACACTTAAAGAATAACAAGTCAAACCATAATAATTATTAAACTACATATACTGTACAAACATAAAGTGTGCTCAGTAAATGTATGAGGGCCGTTCACCTGACAGTTGAGGGAGCAGATTCTTCTCCCTCACAGTGCTATAAAAATGCTCCCTAATGCCCTAATGCCCCTACCCTAACACACACACCAAAAGTGAAGTTCTTGCCTAACTTATTACAACTTATAACTTACAAGTCTGCAGAGCTGATGGAGGATAGAGTAAGATATGTAGGGCTTCATTCTAAAACAGTATCAATTTTGCTGCTTGAAATTCATCAGGCAATATTTTAAAAACATAGATGATACTGTCCTCAAAAAATGAACTATTTTATATGAGCGCTGACTCCTAACTTCCATACTAACCCATAATGTGCTCAACTTTAATGCCAGAAGTCAATATGGGGGTGGGTGTCATTTAAAAAAAAAAAAATGGATATGGAACATATGAAGTTTATTTGGGAATGTGACACATGCAGAATGGCTAGTAAGAACATGTACTGACAAATACACTAGTTAATATAATAGATGAGGAGTTAAGGAATGCGACAAATGCACACACACACACACACACACATACACACACTCACGCAGGCACACCGCCTATTACCCCATCTGATGATGAGTCATTCTCTAGTCATACTGGTTGTCTGCAGGAAATGAAGTTCAGCTCAGTTTTGATTCTAACCAATCTGCGCTCTCAGATCCTCCTAAGGGTCGGCCATGTTATTTTTTGACAAGTGGTTTATGTCTGTGCAAATTTACTGTCTCATCGCTTTGTATTCAGATACTCTCTCTCTCTCTCTCTCTCTCTTCTCTCTCTCCCCCTCTCTCTCTCTCGTTCTCTCTCTCACTCTGTTTCTCTCACTCATTCACCCTTTCTCGCTCTCTCGCTCTCTCTCTCACTCTGTTTCTCTCACTCATTCACCCTTTCTCGCTCTCTCCCTCTTGTTCTCTTCTATGGTTCTGTCTTGTGCTCTCTCTCTCTCTCTTTGTGTAGTAGTAAGGCTAGTACAATCAAGCGTGTATAATCACACATCATGATAATAGTTTCTACAGTTAACACTAGAAAGGCCAAGCCACCATGATGGTTGTTTTGGATTTTACTTTACTTTTTACTTTTACTTTACCATTACTTTTTCTAGACCCATTATCTGTACAAACCAGTGTTGTTTGATTTTCAAAATTGAGCAAGGAAATAGTATTTACAACTTTATTTACCCTCTTTGGTTGACAGCTTGTTGGCCTTTTCTGGGACCCCCAAAATCTATTGGCCTTTCTAGTGTTAATATTCAATATTGGCAATAGTCATTTCATTTTGAAGGTCCATTGCAATTGAAAATAGTCAAAATGTTGATGTAAGATGAAAAGTGCAGTCAATTAATTTTGCTCCTAAAGTCATTGAGACAAATAATGGTGATGAATAATTATGATCACAATTTATAGCAAAATAATATTCATTTTAGCCATAATTGAGCAGCACTAAGTAGTCTGTTTCTGCTAGCACAGTGTTTGCTACACTGACAGATATAACAGTGTTTTAATGAAACTGGCCCCCAAGCAGTGACTAAATAGAGTCAGTTTGTCATTGAAAAAAGTTGAAGAATTCCTTCCATTGTTTGCCATTCAGTCA
>NW_027279221.1:62500-77500 GCF_046629955.1 Centroberyx affinis
AGGTGGATTTGTTTCCAAATGTAGGTTACTGTGACACTGTCACACAAACTGTCTTGTCTTTAGCCCTAGTCTCTACTCCAAAGGCTTGTGAGGAGTCATTCCAGTTGGGTCAGATCAGGTCATCTGACAATCTGATCAAGTTCCTGCAGCTCCCAGGATTCATTTTGCCATCCTTCACACTTTATTAAATAATAGCTGTGCTGCTCCATGGGAACCGCAGGCAGCGTGTGTAAACTCCTGCATTATTGATCTGTCTTATGTCTTGTAAATCACAGTCTTCTTGACAGTTGCTACAACATGTACACGATTGTGAAATTTTCTGATTCAGAAAATGTAATAATGATTAGTAATTCAAGCTTTGAGTTGATCTTTCCTTTTGTTACTATATTATTAATATGTGATTTAGTAAATTTACAAGTCAGTTGAGAGATTCACTGCATTCCAGAGTCTAACTGTAATGTTAACAGAGGCAAACTGGAGGCCAGACTGTTTACATGATGGAAAGGTGTTTTTTAAAGTTTGTATATGACAGTGAGACATGTTTACATGTAGTTCAGTAATACTGTGTACAAAAAAAGATGAGTTCTAGTGTCTATTACTGAATTTAACATGGATAAAGGCAGTGATACATGACATTTCTACTTTCATTTACATCAGACGTTTTCCTTGTCTTCAGTTGAGCATCTAAGGTTTGGGGGGTGTCAGGTTTTTATTGGTCACATATACATGGTATACACCTGCTGATCTACCCCCAATAATAGTTCTCTTGTTATGTGGGGAGTCATGAGACAAAGTGTAGGCCCATTTTGGATGGTGACCCCTGGTGTTGGAGCCCCTGACCTAAAGTAACCTCTGCATCAAAGACTGTTAGACCCACATTTGCTGACTGCGTTGTTTACTTCCTCAAAGCTTTATTCAGCCTCTTACACTAAAAGACACTGAGTAGTTCCACCCAGGCTGTTTCCTCTGATAAACTGTAGACTGGTCCACTCCGAAGCCTTGGAGCAAAACAGATTGTAACATTTAGGAGTCTGGAAGTGGAATTTTCCCTTCATGGCCGAGCCTCATAGTCAGAAATCACCATATCTTTGAAAATTTACCACAAATGTGTTTTTTCTTCTCCATTTTTGTTTAGGGTAAGAGTCAACTCCAATGGCGTTCAAGTAGTAATACGTGACAGTTTCATATAAATAAATGTCTGTTTTGCTACTCTCTCTAAATATCTGGTGTTCAGGTCGAGTCTTTCCGGGGTAAAATCCTCTGGTGCACAGGAAGTGATGCGTTCTGCGTTTCCAGCAGAAGCAACAGCATTTTGTCTGGAGTAAATATAAGAAGAACTGGGTAGTTAGCATGAGCAATGATAGCCACCATGGCTGAACAGACAAAGAAAAGAGAAACTCAAACTGCATCAACAGAAAATTCAAGGTCCGTCCACACTGTTTGATTGACAGGTGATCTCTGGGAAGTGCAGAGCAGAAACACTACAGTGAGGCTGAGGGACAAAGATGGAGAGTTTTAGGTTAGGGTTCATTAGGATTAGATCTGGTTTTGCAGCATGGCCAGAAAGCAACAGTCGTAACTATTTGAAACCTCCAGTGGTTCAGTTTGTACTTACTGGAACAAACATTTTTCTCTCAGAATGCTATATATTCATTTTGGAAAACTTTGTTGCCTGAACATCATCATGCAATATCTCTAAAGTGTCGAGGATCCAGTCTCTACAAGGATTTTTGCCACCTTCTTCCTTGAAAAGTACCATAATTGTTTTCAGTACTTAATTTGTGATATTAATCATTTTGTGTAAGTTTTTTCACGTGGTGGATAACGATAAAGAATGAAACTCACTTGTCTGACATCACAGAGTTGTTTATTTCTGCCAGACTTGACTCAGCCTTCCACAATGAAAGACCTTGAGTCACTATTAGTTTCAGTATATTACACCAAGCCATTGTTGTTATAATTATGAATCCTTTTATGGAGTAAAATTGCCTCCCCGTCCCCCCCGTCCCCCGGCTGTTTCCATTGTTCAATTTACACAGATGGGAAATGTGATAGTCATTACTGGAATTATTGCTTAGTGGCTTTCCAGCTAATATCTAATGTTTAGACCACACTCTCATATACACACACACAAATTCAAAGCACCAAATTTCCTGTAATTGTAGTCTATTAAAAACAAAAAAAACTTGATTGACCCAGGCAAGGTTGTTAAAGCACACGTTCTCTCTGTCAGTCTCTTGCCTCATACTCAGTTCCACACCTTCATACCTGGGAGTCAGTTCTTAGCACTTATTAGCTTTTTCCAAAAATCAAGTTATTTCACTTGCACTTCAGAAAGAGGATTCTGTCTGAATTGAAGTTTCAGTTTACGTGAATTGCGTGAATTCAAAATCAATTGACCCCAACTTTGATGTCAAACGTGATACATTTTTTCAACCTTTTTCCAGGACCTAATACGTACGGCAGGACATAAAAGTCAAGGGCGAAGCTTGAGCCACATAATGTGCTATTAGCGTCAATCATTGATGATCTGCACTGCTGAATGATTAAGCAGGAAACGTAAGGCACTCCAATCGATCAATAGTACTGATCTGTTCAGGGAGTGGAGAGAGTGGAGTCAGTGGCTACATTCCAACCCAAAGAGGTCAACCCTAAACTCTACTGCCTCCTTCAGGCACCTGGTGAAACTGCACAGGGGGAACCGCATAGCTTACAAGGAGAACTAATTACTGCACTGATTAACAGCTGTCAATATGTATTTGCACCAATGTTACGAAGGTAAATTCCTCTACATTTATTGAACTTGGTGATTTAACTGATACTGAGTCTGATTACTGCCAGCTGGAATCAGTTGTTCTTCTTGAACCTCGTTGTCTGCCGTACATCGCTAACGGTTAGCTGGATTAGCTTGTCCTTTGCTGCAAAAGTACAATACATTTTTGTCTTAGTATTAAAATGCAGCATTGGTTTAGTTATGTTGGCTTAGTTATTACTTGACCAAATAAAACTTACATTTGTTTCCAAAGACCAATGTTTAACACTATCAACAGTGATTTTTAAATAATGTTCAGTAGAGCTTGTGCAAGGATGTAAATGTAGAAAAGCCATGCTCACTTTGGGAATGCCCACAATGATCAGAGGCTATGAATTAGCACTCAACATTTACTGTGCAGGAAGTTGGGCTTGCTGAACAGCATTCTTCATGGTCCCATCCTTCATATGGCTCAGTTGAGCTTCCCCAGAATGAGCTCATTACACAGCCTGACTCTGTGTGTGTGTGTGTGTGTGTGAGTCTAGAAAGCATAACAGAGTGAGAGAGTGCGTTGTGTGAGTGTAACACAGCGCTGAGTTTCTGACTGCATAAGATCTCTGATAGCTTTGTGTCCTCTGGGAGACAGGATTACAGATCCGCACAGAGCTGAGGAGGGAATAACAGAAAGAGAGAGAGATGGGCGAGAGATTTACATAAACATTTGAAGGGAAAGTGGGCAGAGAGGCATGAGAGAGGAGAAAACACTTGGCCTGAAAATGGCGCTCTATGCATCTCTTGTATCTGTCTGTGTTATTTCTTCCCGCTCTCCGTCGCTTTACAGAACTCAGATCACAATGCGAGCCTGACCGCTCCCATATCTGATTCTGAAGATCCCACAACAATATGAGAAAAATCCAATTTTCTGCATCCAGACCTGTCACCTAATGTGTCCTGGCCCAATCAGATGATAAAAGTCATTGAAATGGCAAGTGTAACCGTAGCCAAAGTGTCAGTCCTATGCAGTTGTTTGGATCTGTTCTTCTTGTAATGGCGGTTTGAATGACTGAATTACATCAAAATACTAGCATGCAACTTGTTTAAATTATGAAACATACATGCAAATCTTTTCTAAAACACACCTGAGTGTTGAAATGATCTTAGTTGCAGTCATCAGTTAGTCATCTTTTCATCAACAACATTTCACCATTAGACATCAATGGAGCATACAGTAAATCACCCTCATGTTGTTAGGAGGTGATTAGGAAACAAACCGAGTGTCATGCCACTTTGTAACGGAAAGATAAAGGGAGGGTGAGAGGGTTTGGCATGTGACAGAGCCTGTTATGATGTTGAAATGATACTGGCGGTTTTAGTCATTGTGTAAAAGGATAAACACAAACAAGACAAAGGACACTTAGTGGTTAGCATCCAGGCTGAAGTCAGAGAGGGAGAGAGAGAGAAATGGCATAAGAGACAATGATGATATGAATGAATAGATAGAGCTCGTCTGACTACACAACTGAGGAAGCAACTGCTAAAGATGTATGGAGTTACTTTTGTATCTTACTTCTCATTATGTGCTGTATCATAATGAATGAAAAAGAGATCTGTATGAATGAAAAAAGATATGAATGAATGGCAAAACATTTTGAATAAATGGAAAAAGTACATTTTCAAACCTTTTTTTATTTTTACTTTCAAAACTTAATTGCAAGAAAACACACAGAGAGAATGAAAACATGGAACTGTTGAGAAGTGGGGAAAGGAGATCCACCCAGGCTGTTTCTCCACTCCCTGTGACCCACCTAGTGTGTGTGTATGTGTGTGTATGTGTGTGTCTTTTGTTCGTGGGCGAGCTGACGAGAGCATGCATGTACATGTGTGCATATGTATAGACTGAAAATAGCGCGTACATCCATGCCTGTATATTTAAAACATCATATACCTCCCTCCCAGCATGCTTAGTGATCTTCCAGGGTGTGTGTGTGGTTGGTTTATCTCGGCTCTATCATTTGGCTGCCGTCCTGTTACTCTGCCCTGTGTGCCCTGTAGTTTGGTTTCCTTTGAAGATTTGGAAGCCGTTTCTACTTCAGTGGAGGCTATTTCTAAACCTTTATTTACCTTATGAAGGTTGACTGAGCACGCTTGCTCTCTTTCAGCAGCGCCCTGCTTCAAATTCATACAGTAACAGACATTCCCACCTGGCAGCTGCCCAGCACAACCACAGTCCTCTACTGTCGGCCACTGAGCAGCTCCACTGCAGCGGTTGTGGGTTCAGTGTGTTTGCTCAAGGGCACCACAATAATAGTATATAGCAGAGAGTGACTGAAAAGGTGGAAAGGGGAGCTGTGGATCCGGGTGGGAGTTGGTGATCTTGTGTTTGGAGACTGTTAGAGCCACCCAGCCCTCCACCCCACCCAACTATTAGTGGGCAGACATCAGAGAGGAACACAAACACATTAAATCCCCCCTCTCTCTCTCTCTCTCTCTCTCTCTCTCTCTCTCTCTCTCTCTCCCCCCCTCTCTCTATCTCTCTCTCTCTCTATATATCTCTATCTATCTATCTTTCTCTCTCTGTGATTGATAGTTGATAGTTGATGAAGTCAAGAGCCCAAATACTGAACCAGGCAGGTACCAGGTCACGTGTCGTCCCCCACAAATGATGCAATCACCCTCACAGCCAATCAGTAACAATTATGTCACCTTGTTTTGACCTGTAATTGAAAATCCTGCAATTGAAGAGCGCAGTGGTGAGGTGCATCATTTAATCAAATCCAATCAGCTGACAAATGAACTGAAACGCTAATTGGCAGGGAGTTTTTGTTACAAAACAGAGTACAGGCCAAAAAGCCAGAAATCTCAGAATTCATTGGTATTGATGAATATGGTCATTATTTCCTATTCAACACTAATTGTAATTGCCTTTACCCCCCCACCTCCCCACTCCATCCCTCTCTAGGAGTTATGCAGCGACCCCCATCTGTTTGTGGACGGCATCAGCGCCCACGACCTGCACCAGGGCCAACTGGGGAACTGCTGGTTCGTCGCCGCCTGTTCCAGTCTGGCCTCCAGAGAGGCACTATGGCAGAAGGTAAGAGAGAGAGAGAGAGAGAGAGAGAGAGAGAGAGAAAGAGAGAGAGAAAATATTACATGGTTCTTAAATGGTTAATGTTCAATTGATAAGTTATGTTTAGAAAATCCCATTCATATTATCTAAGTTTTGTTGTCTCTATTTTTTTTGTTTTTCGCTGTTGTTGTTCAACTGCTTTGGCATTGTAAGGAAAATGTTACCATGCCGATAAAGCCCTTTGAATTGAATTGAATTTACTTTAATTGATAGAAAGAGGGAGGGAGAAAGAAAAAGGAAGGACAGAGAAAGAAAAGTTGTCATTACTGGGTGGTGACTGGGTGTGAGCACATGTTGACTCTGGCTGTGTGTGTGTGTGTGTGTGTGTGTGTGTGTGTGTGTGTGTGTGTATGGGTGCCAGATTATTGTGATTGGGTGTGTGTTTACTCTAGGTGTGTGTGTGTGTGTGTACTATGGCTCATAGCATAATACAAGTGATGTTCCAATAGATTACATTTAGAAGAGGTCCAGAGTCTCCCCACCTCACCTCACACACGTCACTTCTAATTTTCTGAGACACTATCTCTATCTAATGACCAGTTTACTGGTTGCGGTGATTTGGGTTCACGGCCTCAGCAGTGTTGATGATAACCAGGAGGTGAGACCAAAGCACAGTAACACCCACTGTCATGCTGACGCTCCAGACAAAAGCACAGACCGCCTTCACTTCAACAAATTACATCAGTAACGCTTTCTGTGACAACCATGTCTATAGTGCATTGTAACAGCACTCATAAGGAATTATAATACACTCATAATGCCTCATGACCATGCTTATAAGAACACATACTTCTTTCTGATGCATTATATCAGCACTCATAAAACATTATGTAAGGGATAATGTACAGCGAGCTGGTCCGTGTCTTCATTCACAGCTACCAAAGACATAAAATATTAGTTCTAAATAGTTTTATTACAAGCTGAAGTAACATACAAGTTTCTGACAAAAAAAAAACAAGCAGCGTCTCTAGCTAGCATCCTATAAAACCTCCTTGGTAGCAGAGCTGCAACCATAGACACCTAAACAAATCCAGTAAGATTGTCGTTCAGTCTGTTATTCCAGCCTTCTGAATGAGTTTACTGGCCAATCAGAATTGAGTATTCAACAAAGTATGTATTAAACATATATAACTTAGAATGAATCATAAGTCCAATCATTTTATGAATGTTAATGACTAGATATCTATTAGACATTGTTCCGTTGAGATTAAAAGATTGTCTGACAACCTCTGATAAATATCTAGTCATAAACATTCATAAGACGCTCGTAGTGATTCATTATCAGTACTATATATTGTCATAAGGCACTATGAATGCAGAATATTCCTAACGAGTGCCCTTATAATGCACTGTAGTTATGGTAGTCATATAAAGTGTTGCCATTACATCTTGCATTTATATTTTAGGCATTTAGCAGATGCTCTTATCCAGTTACAGTGAGTGGGCTGGTACCGTAGGGAGTTCAGTGTCTTGCTCAAAGACACTGAACAGGACACTTGGCTGTTGAACCTGTGACCTTTTGGTTACAGGATGGTCAGTAGGTCACCCCGCTGGCTACATGTAGCCTACACATTCTAAACATGTTGAGAATACACTAACTGTGGAAGTGAGTTACTAGTATTCATCTTGTGTTGCAGTTATGGTTGTATGTGTGTGTGTGTGTGTGTGTGTGTCTTCCTCTCTGTTTTTTCCGCTGTTCGTTCCCTCTTTCCTCCTCTCTGGTCTCGGAGGGTCCTCCCCTGCTCTCACTTTTCCATCAGCTGAAGGGAAACTAAAGCCTGTTTTAGTCTCAATGGGGCGGTTGGTCGTCTTGACACCCATCACTGGTCCAAAAAACAAACAAACACTGGGTCTGAAACACTTCTATCAGCCTCTACCAGCAGCTTTCAAGACACGCGCTCAGTCTGAAAGATGTCCTGGCAGAATTTTAGGCAAACTACACAGGCAGTTTTGTGGACGGTTATGACCGACAATATTATTTTATTCCAAAGTTACAGAGCCCAGGAGTGGCCGTCCTGTTGGGAAGAAAATGTATCTTGTAGTAACAAAGTATTAACTCATGCTATTGTGTGCGGACAGTTTATAAACATTCCTAGAGGTATACCACTGACAATAAATGCAAACAATTTGTTTGCATTTTGTGCTATAATCCATTATGTATGTATGTGTATGTATTTTGGAATAAAACTCACTATATTTTTTATTTTACTTATGCCCTGTATATGCCATTATGCTATTCACATTTATCTTTCATTGGTTTCATTTTCCAAACCCCATCCCTGCTGCTTAAAATGAATTGCTCAAAAGGTTTCCCATGTAGCACTGAGTTAGACAAACAGGGAGCTCAGATGGTAAAGTTTGCCAGCAACTATAATCAGTATGTTTATTGGTACCAATAACAATGCTTTTTTGTCATTATACCTTCAATTCCTATAGATGGCAACATAATCCATATTGATATTGATCTGTGGGCAGTTTCTGACCCTACTGAAGCAATACTGACCCTCTGATTTGCCCCAGTAAAGTTTCCCCTTTTAGAGTAAACTCCACTGCAGCAGAGAACCTAGATAGATAACAGACATTTTACTGGCAGGATTCGGCTCAGCTGAGGTCCAGGAAAGTTTGACTGGAAACAAAATGGGAACTATTGTAACTTATGACCAGTTACTGTGGCTGTTACCATGACATGCTGGGATCTGGCCTTGCTGTTTGTTCACTCCCCTCCAACTTAAACAGAGAGAGACAGAGAAATACAGAGAGAGACAGAGAGATACAGACAGAGAGACAGAGAAATACACAGAGAAACAAAGAAATACAGAGAGATACAGACAGAGAGACAGAGAAATACACAGAGAAACAGAAATACAGAGACAGACAGAGAGATACAGACAGAGAGAGACAGATAAATACACAGAGAGAGAGACAGAAATACAGAGAGAGAGAAAGAGAAATATACAGAGAAAGAGAGAAATACAGAGAGGGACAGAAATACAGAGACAGACAAATACAGAGAGAGACAGAAATACAGAGAGAGACAGAGAAATACAGAGAGAGACAGAGAAATACAGAGAGAAAGAGAAATACAGAGAGACAGAGAAATACAGAGAGAGACAGAGAAATACAGAGTGAGAGACAGAAATACAGAGAGAAAGAGAAATACAGAGAGACAGAGAAATACAGAGAGAGTCAGAGAAATACAGAGAGACAGAGAAATACAGAGAGAGACAGAGAAATACAGAGTGAGAGACAGAAATACAGAGAGAAAGAGAAATACAGAGAGACAGAGAAATACAGAGAGAGTCAGAGAAATACAGAGAGAAAGAAATACAGAGAGACAGAGAAATACAGAGAGAGACAGGGAAATACAGAGTGAGAGACAGAAATACAGAGAGACAGAGAAATACAGAGTGAGAGACAGAAATACAGAGAGATAGAGAAATACACAGAGAAAGAGAGAAATACACAGAGAGACAGAGAAATACAGAGTGAGATAGAGAAATACACAGAGAAAGAGAGAAATACAGAGAGAAAGAGAAATACAGAGAGAAAGAGAAATACAGAGAGAAAGAGAGAAATACAGAGAGAGACAGGGGAGTTGCTGTTTATCCACTGCGTTTCCTGAACGGAGCAGGACTGAGTCTCATAGAGGAAACAGCTGTTGTGTTGTAGCCAGTGTTCAGGATGGACTTATTGTCCCCCAGAGGAAACCACAGGCACCACTAGTAGTGTAACTTCTAACGACCTCTGACCTCTTACGATGCACAGGTAACAGAGATTAGAGAGGTTAGAGAAGTGGGCTTTTGACTGGAAGGTTGCCAGTTTGAATCCCTGCGCTGACTAGGAAGATCTGGGTGTGGAAATGAATGTGAAGCATAGTGTTGAAAAAGAGCATGCTTGCTCAGTCAGCTTTCCAAACACCAGGACCGCTTTCTCTTACTGAGCTAGCTGCACCTTCTTTTCATAATCCATGTCTCACTTGTCTCAAAGCTTAAAATCCTTTCTTTAACCCGAAGTGGATTTACAGTGAAATCAATGAGGGATTACAGCTTTGACCTCTCCTGGATTCACGAGGGTCAGTCTATTTTATGGAAAGATGCTGGAATTCTTCTTTACGTATTGTAAATATAGTGTATATGAGGAGTTTTACAGTTTTACAGCCAACAGGTTTTTCAGAACCTACTATGAAATCCAACTTAATTTGAATGTGTCATCGCAAAGTCAAATGACTTGCAGCTCCAGATAATCAGTCGCCAGTTTTCTTCTTGTAATTTAATAAAATTAAAATGGCTTTGGATTAACAAGGTTTGACAAAATGATAAGGACTCTCTGTATTTTAGGGATATAGAATAATGGATTTTAGGTAATAATTTTTACAGTTTTGGAAATGAACTCTTACCTTTATTGTCAGTGGTATGCCTCTAGGAAGAGCTTACATTCATCAGTCCCAGAAGAAAAAGACCTTGGGATAGAGGAAGTCAGACTGAGCTGCCCGTAGTCTGCTGGTTAAGAGCCTGTTTATATTATTTTATAAGACGTAATGAGCTGTTGTTGGTCTGTGTGTGTGTGTGTGTGTGTGTGTGTGTGTGTTGTTACACTCAGTTCTTACTGCTCATTAGACTGAACATAGATGAGAGCTAATTGGACCTAAGTGTTCCCTCCATAGAGTTAGAATGGACAGAGAGAACACTTAGTAGGTTGGTACTTTCCGGCAAAGCTGAAATTCATCCTAAATTTCACCCACAAATTTGATCGTAAAACTGACATAGTTGTTGTTGTGGATATAATGCTTGGTCCCTGGAGCCTGCAGGAGTCTGGTAGGTTGATAATGTGGAACAACAGAGATTCATCTAACTGTCAGAGGCAGCCAGCCAACCAGCACTAATGAAATATTAGGTAACACTTTACTTTAATTGTATAACCCATTCAATCCTTCAACCCATTCAACCCATACAGTCAGAAACACATTATAAGCACATAGTGAATGCCAAAAGTAAATGTAAATCCATATTATAATAAGTAGTAAATAATTAATATAATTATAATCCATATGGATCTTTTATAATAGATCTCTTGATGTCACTTCACTTTAGATAACATGATGAGTTCATGGATTATAAAATATAAACAAAAGAAACAGATTACTTATAACAGCCGAGTAACCTGGTCATACAAAATTCATAATGCATTATAGTGTATTACAATGTTTCCTGTTGCCACTATGATGTAATTCTAATTTATATGTAATTATCTTTTGTCTAATTAATATGTAATTAATATGTAATTATAATGTGCATATGATGACTTACAATGTGTTAAAACCAACAATTCAAGTGTTACTAAAAAGCACTATAATGTTCCTATAATATTACACACACACACACACACACACACACACACACACCTTAACCTCCACCCATAACACCAAGCCAGTCTTTGTGTTTGAAATTGGACAGTTAATCATTAATTCTGTAAGAAAACTAACCTAATGATTTAAAAATGTTACTAATATATTATTACATCTGATCAATAATAAATATTTTAATACAAGTTAATATTTTTTGCGTAATATTAATGACAGTTGTCTGATAAAAGCAAATAAATACAATTTAACAAAGGTTAATTTTGAATCACAATTAAAGTTATTAATTAGTTATTCCAGTCAAAGCAAATGGGTGATGGTGTTGCCGTGGGAAACGGCATCATCCTATCTCTCTTCCGGTACAATTTCATTAATGCCCTGTCTCTCTATCTGCCTCTCTCGTTACTTTATTGATTTGATTGATTTAGCAGAAACAGTTTTGCCAAAGCAGAATACAAAATGTGAATTCTCAAGCCCCTCGAACAACAGTTCAAACCATATGGAGATGATTAACTATTTAGCTGAAAACATGTACTATCCAATACATGTCTCTCTCTCCTCCTCTTCCTCAGTATACCTGTCTCTCTCTCTCTCACTCTCTCCTTTGCTCTCTATGTTTCTCTCCCTATCACTGTTTCTCTCTCTCTCTTTCTCTCTTTCTCACTCTGCCTCTTTTTCTTTCTGTCTCTCATCTGCTTCCACCTCTTTACATCCTCTCTTGCTCGTGATAACTGAGTAATTGGGTTTATTATGGAGAGAGAGAGAGAGAGAGAGAGAGAGAGATTTTTGATCCTGTGTGTCTATTGATTGTCCTACAGGATGACAGCAATTAGCTCCTCTCCTCTCCTCTCCTCTCCTCTTCTCTCTCCTCTCCTCTCCTCTCCCCTCCTCTCCTCTCCTCTCCTCTCCTCTCTCCTCTCCTCTCCTCCTCCTCCTCTATCCTCTCCTCTCCTATCTTGCTCTCGCCTCCGTTTCTCTCCCCTCCCTCCTTTCTCCTCCCCTCCCCTGACCTCCCTTCCCTCCCCTAACCAATAATAATCAGCAGCAATGAGAGCACACAGACCCAACTCAGCTTTCAGTCGATATTTAATAGATGTCTCTCTATTGATCTATATTTTGTGTCAGGCAGACAGTCATGCACTGTGAATATTTGATAGTCCACTGCTACATGTTGTTTTGCACCTAGCTGTCGCTGATTTGAACAATGAAACTATCTGGAAAAGAAAACAACAACAACACTAAGTTCTTAAATCTTGTATATCTCAAATGCAGCTAGGGTATAAAGTATCAAATAACAAGCCACTCCTATACACGTGTTCATCATTATAGTCAGCGGATCAATAGATGCAGTTTTATTCACAAATATAAATGGAATCCTTTTCTATCTGTCATGTTTGTATCCTCGTACCCTGTTTAATTTAAAGGGGGATTCCACTGTTGTGCAAAAGCAATTAAGTTTCTTAAAGTTCAGTTATGAGTTCTGAGTTATGAGGTATGAGCTTTCAATGTCATGGTCACCAAATTGTATTGCCAAAGAAAATATATTTTTTTTTCATATTTCCTGATCTTTTCCATAGCAAAAGGAAACTTGCAGGTGTACAAGAGGATAGCCAGCAGCTTTGTGTGTTCAGTATGTAGTGAATTCATACTTTTGTCTTCACTTGGCTTTTGAGATTTTGCAAAACTTGAACCATGTCCTTAAACGTTAGCATGCACCATAGCAGAATAAATTAATACTGGGCACCACGAGGTGAAGCTCCAAAATTCTTATCGTACTATTGCAACTTAATTGATGAAGTAAAAATAAATGTGGAGGAGTGAGAAAAAGGTGTGTTGGAAGGCGAAAGAAAGTTAGGAAATTTAATTTGGTGTATTCCTTTGATTTCTGGAAAAGCTGACTTATTGTAGATGGAAGGCTTTCATTCAACAACAGTATGGTAATTTTTCGATAAGTCACAAATCAAAGAAAATATGAATAAAATTTCCCAACCCTGGCCTGCAATGCTTTTCTGGTGACAAGGATTCCAATGGCGAGAAGTGAAAAGTCAGTGCTCTGGGGTGAACTCCACTGAGCAGCTGAGGTTTGTTGGCTCCGCCCCTTCCTTGAAGGCGAACAGGAAGAACATGACCTTCCTGACCTTGGCCAGGTCAGCGATCCTCTCCCCGAACTCCTGCATGTCCGCCTCCAGACACTTGAGCGGCGAATCCTCCGGATCTCCGGCGTTGCGCCAAAAGGTTCCGACGGGCTCCAGGAGCTGGCGGGTCATCAGGTTGGTGAGGTCGGGGGTCCAGTGCTGGGAGATGCCGGTGACGGTGACGCGGCCGTGGCCGGTCAGAGAGACGTGCCAGCTGGAGAAGGCTAGTTCCTGGACGGAGAAGTCCAGACGGTAGACGGCCTCATGGGGACGCAGCAGGCGCTCGCCGTCCTGACGCTTCTGACCCGACCGCTGCAGAGACGCCACACGAAGACGCATCACCTGGAGAAGAAGAAGAAGATGCATTTATATTATGAGAGAGAGAGAGAGAGAGAGAGAGAGAGAGAGAGAGAGAGAGAGAAGCAGGTATAGCCATAGAGAAACAGAAAAGAGGGAGATAGAAAGAGGAAGAGATAGACAAGAGAAAGAAAAATTACAAATGGTTGGAGAAGCAAAGTGGTGGTTTGACAAAATAATGCTGTCATATTACTAATTTCTGTATTTAAAAATGCTGGCACAACAGTTTGTGTTAATGTTAACATTGGACTACTAGCCACATGTAAGGTTGCAAATCAAATGTTTACAACAAGACAGCGATGGTTAGCTGACCAGATACTATGGTTAGCTAGCTAACAAGCTGATTATCTAATGATGAATCGGTGGCAAAATGATCAGTTCCCAGTCAAACACAGTACAGAAATTGATGCTGTCTATTGAATTCTGTTGAGATGGCTTGAGGTGGGAAGTTTTTAGTTTAGAAATCCAGCCAGCTGCTCTGCAGCTGTTGTTGCCCAAGGAGGACTTCCAATATGGCCACCAGAAGGTGTGACATCACCTGAAAGCCCTCTATAGAGTTACATGAGCGCTAAATAAAATGATCACATAAGGTGTGCATTACATGCTCCACAGTATGTAATCAGAATTAAAGTTCCTGACATGCGCAAAATACAAAATCCTTACAGACAGTCCCACCCACTACTATGCAACAGTGCTCCCACTGTAAGGTCTTGTCACAGTGAAAAAGACAAGTTTACCTTGCCATCAGATTGCCCTGTACCACTCTCCTTACTGCTTAGTTTAAAATGTCTTTTTCTATCACTTCCCTCACAGGAATCTTGTCAGGGAACTGTAGCCCTGGCCCCTACTATTGGTTACTTATGTTGTTAGTGATATAAAGGAAGCTTGTTCTACTGTTTCACTTATTCTAAGTCACTCTAAATGATAGCATCAGCTAAATGATGATAACATCATTTCGAGCCGAGTACAATGATGTTATTGTCTGAAATCCCACAAGCAAAGTTAATTTTTTCCCTTCAAACATGTCTGAGTAATCCAACACAATTACCAACTTTTTAAGAGGTATTTGTAATTAATGTGTTATTTTTTCTGTAACTTTATCAGATTACAGTCACCATGTTTTTGTAATCAGGCTATTGTAATCCCATTACATTATGTGTAATTTATTACTTCTCTATTCTCCCTACTGAACAGTATACAGTAGATAGCTTTGTAAATTACAAATGTAATGGAAATTCTGCTGTGGCACAAAGGCAAAAAACAGTAATAA
>NW_027279221.1:80000-100000 GCF_046629955.1 Centroberyx affinis
CATATGCATAAAAAAAACCAATTCCTCTGCGATGAAAAACTTAAATTTATATAAGGTATATAAAGTTATATGAGGATAGGGTCTTATAAGGAACAAAAACACAAGCAGAAATAAATGCTTTGATGAAAATATAACTGATTCTTGTTTGTATCACTGGTTATTGGCCTTATGATGATAGCAATGTCCTCTTGGTGTGTGTGTACAGTCCGCTACAGGAGTACAGTCTTTCTGTTAAAGCATCTCTCTTCATATTTTTACACCCTGATGCTTCATAATGAAACTCGACCTTTGACGCATTATCTCGTTTATGTGTTGTTCAGGTGATTCCCGACTGGAAGGAGCAGGAGTGGGATAAGGAGAAGCCGGACTCCTACGCCGGGATCTTCCACTTCCGGTTCTGGCGGTTCGGGGAGTGGGTGGACGTGGTGATCGACGACCAGCTGCCCACGGTGAACGGAGAGCTGGTGTACTGCCACTCCAACGACAGCAACGAGTTCTGGAGCGCGCTGGTGGAGAAGGCCTACGCCAAGTGAGTGCTTCCACCAATCACAGCGTGTGTGTGTGTGTCTGTGTGTGTGTGTCTGTGTGTTGTCTTCTACTATGTAGGGGAGTTTCAGGGTGTGGGTGTTATAAGGTGCAGGGGGAATGCAGCAGACATCCTGGTTAATTTAGTGTTAATATTAGGGTTTATTTAAAGTTAGGGTTAGGGCTGAGGGGCTGGAGGGGAAGTTCCTTTCTCAACGACACCACGACTGTAGTTTTTGAGTCAGTGGGTGTTTCTCGTTCACTTTCCCCACCCAGTTTCTCCCAGCCAGTCTGGGATTCAAACCCAGTGCAGGTTTAGGATTACGGTTAAATTCCCAGATGTCAAGATAACATTGAATCAGTGTTGAAATATAGATTTGAAATTAATATTAAATTAAAATCAATTTTGCACCCTGAAATAATTTTGATCCAATATTGAAAATGGATGTTATTTGAATTCAAATTCAATCATTGATTTAACGTCAAATTAACATTGAAGCAGTATATAATTAACCCTGTTTTATTTACAGCAGGATTCTGTGCTGACTTGCCAGTAAAATACCATTTGTCTCAGCTCCTTTCAATCTGAGGCTAAGTGGGGCTGCAGCTAACAAGTCACCAACTCAAGAAATAGATATAAAACCTATTTCAACCAGACATAAATTAAAATCTAATTTTATTAACAATGAAATTGTAAAATATGTAAAATACAGTACATAAAAAATGAAAAATTGGGAATATTTAGAATGGAATAATCGCAACATGCCTTATTAATGATTTTTGTGTCACTGTGAATCCATTTTCAATATTGAATCAACATTATTTCAGGGTACAAAGCTGATGTTGAATCAATGTTAATTGTTTTGATGCATTACTGTAACACTGCACACACTTTGGCATCTGGGTTACTGTTAGACATGAAGAAATGAGTGAGAAATTCAGCCTCCTTAAAGTATGGTAATAAATATGTGCATGTGTCTTTATGTATGTTGTTTAGATTTGTGTTAATGTTAAAGTTAGAGATGAAGGAATAAATGAATGTATGAAATGTGCTCAAGAGCAAACTGCTATAAATTAAATTTGCGTTTACGTGTGTGTTTGTGTGTGTGAATGTGTTTGTGTGTGTGTGTGTGTGTGTTTCTTAGGATGTTTGGGTGTTACGAGGCGATGGATGGGGGGAACACGGCCGACGCCCTGGTGGATTTCACCGGCGGAGTTTCGGAGCCGCTGGACCTGATGGAGAACGGGTTCAAAGACGAGGAGGAGAAACGCAGCGAGCTGTTTGAGAGAGTGCTGAAAGTCCACAACAGAGGAGGACTCATCAGCTGCTCTATCAGGGTGAGGAGAGGACACACACACACACACACACACACACACATATACAAGCCTGGTACATACACGTCTACAAGCATAAATGCATGCACACACTGAAAAACAAATACACTTACAGAAACACACACACATGAGCAGGCAGGCACATGAAGGTAGACACACATGCTTACGAGCACAAGCACAAATACACACACAGGCAGACAGGCAACAAATGGACGAATGAATGACTGAATTAATCAGTGAATAAAGGAATGACCAAATAACTGAATGACTGAATTCAGGAATAACTGGATGATTGAATGACTGAGTAAACAAATGAGTGAATAAAGGAATGACTGAATGAACAAATGACTGAATGAACAAATGACAAGTGGTGGAAGAAGTACTCTGATCCTAGTAAAAGTACTAATACAGCAATGTAAAAATACTCCATTACAAGTAAAAGTCCTGTATGAAAAATCCTACATAAGTGAAAGTACATAAGTATTAGCAGCAAAATGTAGTTAAAGTATTAAAGTAAAAGTAGTGGTTTGGTCCCTCTGACTGATATTTTATTATATATGACATCATTAGATTATTAATACTGAAGCATCAGTGTGTAAGCAGCATGTTACTGTTGTAGCTGCTGGAGGTGGAACTAGTTTGAACTACTTTATATACAGTTAGCTAGTTTAGTCCAGTGGTTCCCAACCTAGGGGTCGGGCCCCTCCAAAGGGTCACCAGATAAATCTGGGGGGTCGTGAGATGATTAATGGGAGAGGAAAGAAGAAAAAACAAAGTTCTGAGACACAAATCTGTTTTCAGTTTTTGGATTTTTTCTCTAATCTTTGATTTTTGCTGAAATATTGGATCATTTCAACATTTATTGAAATGAAACCGTGAGGTTTAGAGGGAAAAATCACTATTTGGTGGAGCTGTTAACAACTCATACACATCTGAAATGTGACCCCGACTACAACGTCTAAAGACAAAAAGGTTGGAAGTTGTGGTGGAAGTTTTCTGTAATAAAAGAGACTTGGAGAATAGAGTTGTCTTTCTGTCACCTTTATTGCCTGCAAACAAGGCATGATGCATTCACACCAGGTGTGATCAGCAAAGGGCCCAACCCTCTGTTTTGTCCACCCGTCTTATAATCATGTAGTAGAAATAGCTGAGTCATGAGAAGTCCGACACATTCTTATACTTGAAACATTATGCGATCAGGGTGCATCTGTGCATAACAAAATCCAGTTCCAACCGGACACTCAAGGCCATCTCTGGTCAGAACCTTTGTTTATCTCAAACCGGTGGAGAATGGAAAATTACTGAAGACAGAGACAGCATTCAACTGAGAAATGGTATCATGCTTGATACATGATGAATAGAATGGCCCGGTTCCGGAGATAAAAGATTTCCAGTGCAAACAAGGACCGATTCAACTAGCCACTGTCTTATCAGTCTCAGGTCAGGTCAAAGGCATGAGAGATGTGCTGAACAGCAGTTTGTAAATTTCCACACAGAGATAAGTTCTCATAATAATACAAAGAGAGTACAGTACAGATATTAAAGACATAAAAGACATAGAATAGTAGAATAGTGTAATTTCCTCCACAGAAACCACTGGTTTAATCTTTAACAATGTGTTGTATTTTAAAAGCTTGTTATATTATCCATTGTGTCAAATCTCCATCTGAAAAGTAACTAAAGCTGTCAAATAAATGTAGTGGAGTAGAAAGTACAATATTTCCCTCTGAAATGTAGTGGAATGGAAGTATAAAGTAGCATCAAATGGAAATACTCAAGTAAAGTACAAGTATCTCAAAATTGTACTTAAAGTCCCACTGAAACGGAAGTTAAAGCGTCTTTAGCTTCTGTACTGTGACGTATTTCCCAGTGAAACGGATTATTTGAGCGGTGTACAGTTACAAGAGGGATTTAAATCAAATCCTTTGCATTTGATTGGACCGCTAAACAGTGGGCGGGGCTTAGAGTTTAGCGTGATACGGAGCTACAGAGAGAAACGGAGCTACAGAGGACTGTTGGCTCCACACACACCTCCCTCACCTGTTGTTAGATCAGGAGGAGGACAAGGGAGAGATAAATGAATTAGACCTCAGCGACATTGTTTTGGAAATGAAAACAAAGTTTTTGCCCACTGATATCCAAACACACATCTCTTCCTATCTCTCTCCATATTGCTCTGTCAGCTACTGCAACTAAACGGTGAAGTGCGGTTTTATATGACCGGTGTGGCTAGCTAGAGGTTGAAGAATGATTGATGGGTGGATGTCATGATATTATTGGTTGAAATTGGTTGGTTCATGCTTACGTAAGCACACGGCATATTTTGTTTTACAGGAAGAAAACATGATTGGATTTTGATATAAGAATACAAAGAAATAGATTTTTTGTATTTATTTTGGCATATATTGTTAAATAAGTGCACAATATGACCGGGGATGTGATCTAAAAGGGTTAAAAATGCATTTTTCATTTCATCTCGACTTTAAATACAGTACTTGAGTAAATGTACTTAGTTACTTTCCACCACTGCAAATGACTGAATGATAATGACTGGATGGCGCTGCAGGCGACCAGCGCGGCGGAGATGGAGGCGCGGCTGGCCTGCGGCCTGGTGAAGGGCCACGCCTACGCGGTGACGGACGTCCGCAAGGTGAGGCTGGGCCACGGCCTGCTGGCCTACTTCAGGTCAGACAAACTCACCATGATCCGCATGAGAAACCCCTGGGGCCAGAGGGAGTGGAACGGACCCTGGAGCGACAGGTGAGGAGGAGGAGGAGGAGAGAGAGACGGTTTTCAACGTCTGTATGTCTTATGTCTTGGTTTATACTGTTGTGTTCACATGGGTGTTTACTGGCTGCTCCTGTTGCCAATCCAATTTCCAGGGATAATAAAGGTTAGTGAGAAAATAGGGGGGAGGGAATGAATGAGAAAGAAAGAGAGAGAGATGGGAGGAGAGAGAGAAAATGAGCAGGGAGGACAGAGAGAGGCAGAGAAAGAGAGAGAGACACAGACAGACAGACCGAATAGCTGGGGAAGGGAGAGAAAGAGAGAGAAGGGGAGAGTGTGATAGTATTGACATTCGGCAAAGCTTTTCTGTCGAGTTTTTGGTCAGACTATCTCACACACTGCCGGTCGGGTTTTGATGAAACTTGGGAGAATGATGCATCTCATCCCTGCATCACAGAGTTTTCAACATTACACTGACCAGCCCAAAGGGGGGCGCTGCAATTACACAAATAGACATATTTGTCTGTAGGGGATGACGTGTGGCTTTCCTCATCCATATTTTCCCATCCAGCCCAAGGATTCAAACTGGTTACAAAGAATCTAAAAAGAGCAACTTCAGTGAATTGAGCATACAGATAAAGTGTTGGTTTTATGGATTGATGAATTGATTAACTTGTTTCAGTGATCAATATTTATGTGATTATTATTTACCTTTCCTCCTGTTTTCAGCTCTGAGGAGTGGCAGAAGGTCAGTAAGAGTGAGAGGGAGAACATCGGCGTCACCGTGCAGGATGACGGAGAGTTTTGGTGAGTTGTGGTGCCACGCCGCCACCTGGTGGCTGACAGTGACTTCCTGCTTGTGACGTTTGCTGACAATAGACCCAATTCTCAGGTGTCTGTTATATTTATTCGTTCTCGACTTCTCCTTCTATGTCTCCAGGGTTAGTTTTGTTGACTTCATTGCTAATTTCACTGATTCTGAGGTGTCTTATAAACACATTCTACCTGAGTTCACACCTCTCTCTTTCTCTGTCTTTCTCTCTTTCTTTCTCATAGCAGACTTATCTCTCTCTCTCTCTCTCTCTCTCTCTCTCTCTCTCTCTCTCTCTCTCTCTCTCTCTCTGTCTTTCTCCCTCTCTTTCCCCTTGATTTCTCTCTCTCCATTGCCCCATCCCTCTTTTCATCCCTTTCTTCTACCTCATGTCTCCCTCCTCCTCCTCCCTTTCTCTCTCCCTTTCTTCCACCCATCCCTTCCTTCCTTCCTTCCTTCCTTCCTTCATTTCCTTCCTTCCCTTTCTCCCTTACTCATTCGATCTCTCCCTTTCTCTCGTCATCCCTCTACTCCTTCCTTTCTCCCTCTCCTCCCTCTTTCTCCCTTTTCATCCCTCCATTGCTCTGATCTTTCATCCATTCTCTCTCGTGCTCCCTTTTCCGCTCTTCATCCCACCCTCCCTCTCACCATCGCTTTCTCCCTCCTTTCCTCCCTCACCATCCCTCCCCCATCCCTCTATCTGTCTCTCCCCCTCCCATCCCTTGCGCCAAGATGAGGTTTCCTGACTTTATAGCAAACTTCACAAATCGTATCCATTGTCTTATCATAAATATCTCTGTTCATAAATAAACCAGTTTCTATTTATGTTCCCCCTTCGCTCTTCTTCCCTCTCTCTCTCTCTCCCTCTCCCTCTCTCTCTCTCCTCCTCCCTCCAGGATGACATTTGATGACTTCATCGCTAACTTCACAGATCTCATCCTGTGTCGTCTGATCAACACGTCCTACCTGAGTTTCCATAAGACCTGGGAGGAGGCTGTGATGCGGGGCTCCTGGCGTCGCCACGACAACCCGCTTAGCAACCGCTCGGGGGGCTGTATCAACAACAAGCAGTCCTTCCTCCAGAACCCGCAGGTGTGTGTGTGTGTGCACGTGTTGGGTGGGTAGCAAGTGGTGGTATAGCTAGTATCTCATTATGATTATTATCATGATTATAATTATAATAATTAGCATCATTATTATTGATCACCATGTGTATTTTTCATCTCTCTTTGTGGCCAATATATGTGTATTAAAGCTGTAGAATTTTAACATTAACTATTCTATAAATCTAGTTGTTTAGTTAAATATAAAAAATGGTTGGAAATTTTAAGATATACCTGCCACTATGGGGACAAAAAAGTTTGTTTTCTCACTTAATGTCTGTCTTTCTGCCTTTGTAGTATGTGTGTGTATTAATAGTAATGTGTGTATGTGTCTCTCTGTGTTGTGTATGTGTGTATGGATAATGATATGTGTGTATTTGTCTCTGTGTGTAGTACATGTTTGACGTGAAGAAGCCGGAGGACGAGGTGTTGATCTGTCTGCAGCAGAGAGACCGCCGAGCCACACTGAAAGAGGGGCGAGGAGAAAACCTGGCCATTGGCTTCGATTTACACAGGGTCAGCACAGAGTGTGTGTGTGTGTGTGTGTGTGTATGATAAAGTTATTACATATTTTAACGCCTTACTGAACTTAGTGTTCGAACCACCAACCATAACCTCCACAATGTTATGTTATCCTTGCTCCACACAGCCACAAAATACTGGAATAAGCTAAGTATTTTATTTTTATTTTTTTCATTACAGCTTCGAAAACCATCAGAATCCACCTCAGTAGATAAAGAAATCCAGAACAGAGGAACCCCCAAAAGCAAAAATAGTCAATATTAGTGTTGGACGTAGTTAAAGGCATTAACATAATTTTACACCGTTACAATCCATTATTTGGGTTGAAAAAATATGTCAAGCTTGATAGGACAATTACACGGAGGGATCACAGTAAATTTGAGAATGATATATTGATGTTTGTTCAGTTTTGTAGCGTTTGGTAACCGAAGGAAGGAATTGAAGAGCTGAAGGTATTGCAGATTTGTCTACTGGTGCACTCATTTTAAGTCACTGTAGATAAGAGCATCAGCTAAATGCTTAAAATGTGAGTGTATAATGTGTGTGTGTTGTGTTTACCTGTCTGTCTCTATGTGTGTAGGTGGAGTTGAACAGGACCTACCGTATGCACGTCACCCAGCAGAAGGTTGGCGGCAGCGTCTACATCAACTCCAGGTGCGTGTTCCTGCGCATCGACCTGAAGCAGGGACGCTACGTCATCATCCCCACGACCTTTGACCCCGGCCTGGAGGGAGAGTTCCTGCTCCGCATCTTCACCGACGTGCCGTCCGACTGCATGTAAGGACACAAAATCTGTCTGGAGATCGTTTTAGTGCCGTCTCTGCTGTAGTTGGTTTGGTGTGAACCCTTCGATGTTTGCTGTTACCAGTGTTGAGCTTGTTACTCAAATGAAGTAATAAATTCATTTGACTTCATTCTCTCTCTCCTTCTCACTCTCTCTCTCTCTCTCTCTCTATCTCTCTCTTTCTGTCTCTCCTACAGGGAGTTAACTCTGGATGAGCCTCCTCAGACCTGCTGGTCAGGGTTGTGTGGTTATCCCTCTCTGGTCACTCAGGTCCACATACTGAAGGCCGACGGGCTGGCAGGACAAGACTCTGATGGAGGTACATATATATATGAAAAGTTCATTTCCAAAACCCTGTAGAGGCTTTGCGGTTGTGTCACAAATCTCTTTGCAACCACATCTGGTGCCATCATGGAGGTCCAGTTCCTGTTCGTTGATTATGTCTAATAACCAGGCTAGAAAAAGAGAGCTAGCTGAAAAATATTGTTGTGGCCGCCAGATGGCCTTCTCTATTTGAAACAAAATAGTTATTACCCGAAGTCCATCATCCACTATTTCTAAACATATCTCGAAATCACAATGCAGTAATTATATGTATCTTGTGTGTGTGTGTGTGTGTGTGTGTGTGTGTGTGTTTTTTTCCAGCGTCAGACCCCTATGTGATAATCCGCTGTGAAGGGGAGAAGGTTCGCTCTCCGGTCCATAAAGACACACGGAGCCCCGTCTTCGACACCAAGGGGATTTTCTACAGGAAGAAAGCCAACCGGGCCATCAGCGTCGAGGTGTGTGTGTGTGTGTGTGTGTGTTATTATATGTCTCTCATTTGTAAAGAAGTGCATATATATTAATATTTTTTGTAATTTGTGTCATATTTCATTTTGTACATGCTCCAGTTCTGCTGCTACTCTTAATGCTGGAATCCATATTTTTTTCATACTCTCATCAGAACCCCATTTTTTTTTTCTTATTTCTATATATATCATATTCTTTTTGATATATCCTTACACTCTTTGCTGCTACAACAGCCCAATTTCCCTTGGGGATCATTAAAGTTTTGTCTTATCTTCTGAAAAATAAAATAATAAAAATATCTAAATTAAAGAATTAACAATAAATCTCTCTCTCTCTCTCTCTCTCTCTCTCTCTCTCTCGCTCTCTCCCTCCTCCTCCTCCTCAGATCTACAACCATAACCTGATGATGGATTCCTTCATGGGTCAGGTGACTTTGCCGGCCGAACCTGGAGAGTTCCAGCAGACTCTCCACCTGAGAGACAAGGGCGATCGCCGTGACAACGACCTCCCCGGAACCCTCACCATCACCGTGGCGACCAGCAGGGAGCTCACCAACATCTAAGACGGACCGCACAGCCGTCCAGTCGGGGTCCAATCAGAATCAGTCTGTTCTTGTTAGTAAAGTTTACTAATAGTTTACCACAAATTTTTGCCGCAGCTTTGCCTTCATTTGCCCTTAGTGGCAAATTTCTGGCAGTAATGGAAGCTTTACTTTCAAGAAGAATGCACATCCAAAAAAGCTCCATAGAATTAAGAGAAAATGCAAAAAAATATTTATTTGCTCACCATCATTTAGCTTTATGCCCTTTTCAGTGTGTCATGGCAGTTCCTTTTATACCTTTTCACCATTTAATGTCACAAAAACTAGGACTACATAACTACAAAAACTAATACAATAGAAAATAGGTCTTCGTCTCTCTCTATATTCAAATATATCACAACAGACTAACACTTGTTTACACCGTACATCTTTACAAAGCATGTTAACTGTGTGTTAATCTTATCTATTCTTGTTTTGGACCAAAGATATACAAACAGTGTTGTTTTCTATTGCAACGTGCCAATATTTGTAGTCCAGTTTGTGATTTTTTTTTTACAACAACATACTTTAATTTCCCTTGTGAATACAAATCATTTGAGGTGTAAATATCATAAAGAAACATAAGCCATTAGGGGGGGAGCTTTCCTCCAGAGCAACTTACAGTACTATGAGTGCATACATTTTTAGTGTAACTGGTGGAAATCAAACCCCTAACTTGGCAGTGTTAGTGCCATTTTCTGCATACTGACCACATCACCTGAAAGTATGCAACCTCCACTGCCTTATATTACAAAGGCAAACAACAGCCAAACATACTTTAGAGCCTGAGATTTGACAAAAATCACTCAACTGAAAACTAAGGCTCTTTGACTGAAGGGATTTATCATCTCAAAGCCTTGTAAGAAGGGAGAGAAGAGACAGTATTGTCACAGCCAGCCATATTGGAGGTATGTACAACATACATACAGTGTCAGTTTACAACATCTCACCCGCACCCACATGAGACTGTAGATGTGATCTCACTGTGCTGCGTGTGTCCTGCCCCCGCAACTCTGATTGGTTATCCCTATAGGGGTTACCTTAATTTGTGCCATTTTATGTCCCTGTTGAATTAAAGTAAATGCATCCTAGAAGGGATGCAAAATGGGCTTGGGACAATTCAGTGTCGATTCAGTCAAAACAAAATGTTAATACGAACTTCTAGTATTCTTTTCCACACGTTTTATATGGCAACCCTCTTGTGCCAAAAGTTTTTCATTACTTGAATTTTGAAGAAAATCGAATCTAATTGAATCGAATCAAACTAAACCCAGCCATTGAATAAAGTAAAAGCCAAGCACAGACAGGGCAGTGTGTCTGTGTGCCATGCAGTACCAGATCAGGCCACACAGCGGCAGCAGAGAGACAGCAAAGTGCCACAGCTTCAGTCCAGTAGCAACAGCAACAGTGATAACAATAATGTCACTGTAGGGAAATAATATTTTCTCTTGCCCCCCCCCCCAGGTACAGGAGATGAGCAGCTTTGCAAGGAATTATGACTTTATTTTTTTATGACATTTTTGTTTCTTGCAGCCAACTTACCAACCAATTTACCGATCTCTGCCACTGCTCAGGCATCTTCATCTTAAAAAGTCGTCAGTATACCTAAGAATATGTTTTAACACAGTCTTTGTTTACTTTTGTTTACCATTAATTGTATCATTATTTTATCATTTCAGTTTATTTTATCTTGTAGATAGGTAACTAGAATCCTAGAGTTTATAATAGTATGTAAATTAGCCATATTTTATGTGCAATCAATAAATAACCTGTCGTCGTGTTTACTGCCATTGGCTTATTGGGTTCATAGCCACTTGTTTTTTATTTTGTCTCTTAAAGCAAACATCAATTTTAAAACAGAACTAAGATATGTTTTTCTGTGATGATTTAGACTTCTTTACAAACACAGACTCCCAGTTTGATTTCATGTTTTGGGCATTTTGTCTGATGCTGTTAAGCAGAGCAACTTTCAGTGAGCGAGCAGGTATATATGTGGTTTCATGGGAAACAGTATATATCCAAAAGGTCAGCCAACAGACTTTTTGTTTTCAAGACAGTCTCTTTAACCACTAGGTCACCCATGGAAAGGTCGTGACATATGGACAGCAGTTTGAGGTGGAGGAGATGATGAGCAAGTTTTCCCAGTAATATGAATAGGTCGTCACATATATAGACACGTTATACCCAGGGTAAATTTCTGGATGTATCAGTCATTTTTCTTTTGGTTCAAGCGTGTTTTCACTATTCTGAAATGAAGCTCATTTGGGTGTAAAAGTGCAAACAATCCTTCGCAGGTCACAGTGGCTTCTGATGAATACACACACACATGCATTTACAGTAATATGTGTTAATAGCAACACATGCATACTGTTATCATATTTCTAAAGCAGCTCCACAGAGAGAGTCTTGACATGACCAGGTTGGGATTTAACATTGGGTGGTGGAAAGATAGAACTGGGTCCCTTGATTTTTCTAGAAGAACTGGTATCCAAATCTACTGATGCTGCCTCTTAACTCCCTGCAATGTAAAGTATATTAAGTAAAATGCTGTTGGTTTGTAGGTAGTAGGTTGAACTTTAGTTTAGCTTACTTACAAAGTGATAAAACACAGAAACAAAGTGATAAAATGCAATGATAAAAGAAACAAAAGCAGTTACTAGTTTGTGCAGGAGAGATAAAACCAAAAAAACAAGAGGGATTCTAAAAACAAAAGTACTTTGCAGACTGAGCCAACACAGCAGGCCACAAGGTTATATTTTTCCTGTGAGAAGAAACCTTTTAAAAATGTGGATCTGTAGGGAAAAAACTGTTGAAGAACCTGTGGTGTTGAGTGTAGTGAGAAATTCATCTAGCTGAGCTGCAGAGGTCACACACACACACACACACACACACACACACACACACACACACACACACACACACACACACACTGGCTCCATTCATCACCGCAGGCTGCAGATTAAGATTCAGTTTCACTGCAGCACCGTTGATCTTAAATTTCTTGCTGTGCTGAAGCGCTCCACTTCTGTTAAGACTAATTGTCACATACACTGAGACACTGAATGTGATAAATATTAGGAACACTTAACGCTTCATGTGAAGTTCACTGATGAGGTGAAATCCAGGTAAAATACATTATCACTTATTTGATTTGCTTTATTAAATCTATACCGATCACAAAGGAGGACATGTAGATAAAGAGAAGCAGACGAGTTACAGAAGGATTTTTAAGACAATTTATCCAGTATCAGGGAGATGTCCCTAATATTTTCTGTATTAGTTTTCATTAAAAAAAAGACACCTGCTTTTACAAAATGATTGATCAGACAAAAAAACATGGTCATTTTTTTAACTGAAGTCGTTGGCTGACAAAATAACACTTTTACATAGTTGACACTCCTATATTTTAGAGATTAAATGATGAACTTCAGGTAATGATTTTATTTCCAAAAACTGATAAAAATACATTTGGAACATAGCTATTTATCTAAACCAGTGAGTGGGACGGCCGGTTGAAAAACGCAGCACTTCAGCACAGAGAGAAATCCAAGATGTGAAAAGTTCATTTCCAAAACACAACATGTAGACTGTGGACACAAGATAACATCACTCACCCAATTTCTAATATTTTACCAAAGGCCCATTTCATCAGATCCCACAATTCCCTGCAGCAGCAGCAGCCACTGTACCGGAGTCAAAACCACTTACAGTTCATTAACATAAAGGAACATTTCACCACTTTTCAATCTCGTTCTTCTCTTCTCCTCCTCTCTCTCGTATATATCAGGTGTACATTCATCCATGCATGCATTTATACTGCATGGTGACTTTGTTTAAAGGCCTTATAGACAGTATGTACTTACTGATATACAGCATCTGATGTATAACTGCCACTGTTTTATCACACAGGGGGAAAGTTGATGATATTATAAAGGCTTTCTGTTCTCATCTCTCTCTGTTTTTATATTAGACTTGTATATATTGTTTACATCAGTGATGGTTTACTGTAATAAACATGACTGAACTGAAAACATGGTGGCTGAATTGTCTCTGTGCAGTTTGCGTGTGCGTGTATGTGTGAGTGTGTGTGTGTGTGTGAGTGTGTGTGTGAGTCAGTGAGCTGTAAAGAACAGGCTGATTGATCTGTCACATTAACAGCGACAGCAGTGACCTTTACCACTGCCGCGCTCTTAGTACTGTCTGGACAATAGGGGGTGTGTGTGTGTGTGTGTGTGTGTGTGTGTGTGTGTGTGTGTGTGCCTGAATAGGTGGGTGTGTCTGTCTACATGTGTTTATGTGTGTGTGAAAGTGAGTTTCTGGTTGTATATGTACGTAAATGGTTGTGTGTGTGTGTGTGTGTGTGTGTGCGCATGTATGTATACGGTATATCCTATATGTGTGTGAGAGAGTGTATCTGGTTATATCTGTGTATTTTTGTGTTTGTGTGTGTGTGTGTCTGTGTGTGGTGGTGGGGATTTATCCATGCGTGTGTATGTGTGCGTTTCTTCATGAGAGTGTTTCTGTGTGTGTGTGTGTGTGTGTGTGTGTGTTTGCATGCATGTATTACTCTCCAGGGACAAATTTAAGGTTGCATGTAGAAGGTGATTCATTGTTTCTATCTTTGTGTCTTTATGTCTTTGTGTGTGTGTGTGTGTGTGCATGTTTTGCATGTGTGTATGTGTGTGTTTCTTTTGAGAGTGTGTGTGTTGTCCTGCATGCCTTATTCATCAGAGACAAATTTAGGTTTGCATGTAAAAGGGTGTGCACTGTTTTCCTGTACACCCTGTAATTGTTTCTGTGTGTGTGTGTGTTTGCACGTGTGTGTGTGTGTGTGCTTTTGTGTCTAATTACGTGTGTGACCTCCTGTACGTTGTACCTCATCGCCCCCCACTGAGTTTCTGTCTCTCTCTCTGTCTGTCTATGTCTCTCTACCTCTCTCTCTCTCTCTCTGTAACAGGGATCAGTGGCAGTGAATGAGCTGCTTGCCGTGTCACCGTTAATACCAACGAGAAAGAGGAGGAGGAGGAGGGTGGGAGGGAGCGAGGGAGTCATTCAGTCCTTATACCTCCACGTAAAGAGAGAGGAGGGAAAGAGAGAGAGAGAGAGAGAGAGAGAGAGAGGAGGGAAGAAGAGAAAGAGAGAGAGGAGTAATTTCTTATACTTCCATACTAGAAGAGAGGAAGGAAAGGAGCCACATCTGATACCTTCATAAGAACAAGAGAAGGAGAAAGAGCAAGAGGGAGTCACTTACTCCTCACACCTCCACACTGAAAGAGAGGAGAGAGAGAGAGAAGGAGGGAGGAGGAGAAAGAAAAGGAGAGAGGAGAGGAAAGAAAAAGGAAAGGAGTCACTCTCTTCTTCTGGTTCCTTCTGCTGCAGGATCAACAGGTTTCTCTCCGGTGCATCACCTAACTGAAGAAAGAGACGACTGGCTTTTCCCTCCTTTTCTCCTCCTTTGCTTCATCCCCTCCCTCCGTCCATCAGGACTGAACCGAAGGGATCGAAACCCCCGACACCCGTCCGGAACGAGGGAAGCAGAGAGAGAAGAGAGAGAGAGGAAGAGGAGAAGAGTTCAGATCACGCAAAGAGGTAAGAACACACAGTCAGTCAGTCAGTCAGTAGGCTTATGGAGGCATGCTGGCTTTAATGCTTAAAGCTCCTTACTCTGTGTGTGTGTGTGTGTGTGTGTGTGTGTGTGTGTGTGTGTGTGTGTGTGTTAAAGGGACATGGTTTATTTTTTGCACCAGTGTCCTGTTGACATGCCTTCCTGATTCCCCAATATATCAGTAGGCAAATATAGAAAATTGCAAATATAGAAAATTACAAATATAGAAAGTTACAAATATAGAAAACTGTAAGTTGCTCTGAAAATGCAGAGTGAAGTCACAGATTACTTAATGCTCCTTTAAGTATTTTAATAAACTTTATTTATGGAGCAGTTTTCTTAACACAAGTTACAAAGTGCTTTACGGGAATAAAACAAAATAACAATAAAAATGGAATGAGAATTAAAAGAAAAGTATGGAAGGATATCTCCTAAGTACAGGACTTGATGTGACTTTCTGCAGCTCAAAATTTCTCAAATCTTAAGGGTTTTTTTTTTTTAAGGAAAGTCTTGAATTATGATGCTTAATGCAACCATGGTAACCAGCCTCTCCACCAACTCCAGCCCCTCAGTCCGACTCATTAAACCAGATCTTGACCACCATCTTTACACCCGGTTCTCCTGGTGCCACGGTGCTTTTTACACAGGGAGACACAAGTTCAAACCTCCTTGTTGGCAGTGAAGCCGTCCTGCTGAAGTGTCCTTGAGCAAGGCACTGAACCCTACCAGCTCCAGGGCTGCTGCTCTGTAGCTGAACTCTGACCTCTGACCTCTGACCTCTCTGGGGTGGGGGGGTGGGGGGGTGGGGTGGGGTGGGGTGAAAAGAGGATTTCCCTAAAGGGATCAATAGAGTTTCATTCACTTCCCCTCTTGTGGATTTATGACAGTACCTAGGTAACAGTCACACACTCACACACACACACACACACACACACACACACACACACACAAACACATGCATGCACACACACACACACACACACACACATATGTATATATACACACTCCCTGGCCTCATACCTTTTTATTTTGTTAGTTCACATCTCCATTTATGTCCTTTTTCTGTTCAGAAGAGCACTTTGTGTTTTACTTACTAAGCACTTTAGAGATCGATTAAATAAACTTTCTAAATTTGACTTGACTGTCCAGCAGGTTTGGTTCGACTCCCTGTCCCTCCCTGAATACTCACAAAGCCTTTGTCCTCTTATCTTGATGTATATTTTACAAACTCATTTTCAGCCCTGGGTGTAGCTGTGGTAAGGTCAATACTCAGACTTCAGCACAGTCTGTTGATGTAAGCAGGCAGCGTTTGTCAGAAGTTGGGTCAGGAAACAGCAACATACAGGGAGTTATTCAGAAGAACGTGGCACCTAAAAACTTCTACGAAATTTCCAGACATGACCTAAAGTGTGAGACAGGACTAATATTTAATAATACAGTGAGTATTAATAATGTATAAAAACGTATACCTTCTTGTGAAACATTTTCATGTGGCTGTGATGTGAGGCAGGCTGAACATTACCAGTCCTGATCTGATGTAACTCAACTGACTAACTGTGCTGTAAACCTGGATGTTAGAGGAGAGTTGCTGGGATTATCAAGGCATGCTGTCTATTTGCAATTTACTGTTAACTTGGTTGATGTGTTGCCAGAGGCTCTGATTGCACCATCCCTAACGATAGATGCAACCATTCTCCAAGCATCGTTCTTGAAGCGTTTATTCCTGCAGTCTTTTAAATTAAAGTTGTAGAGAACTGGGAAGCTTTGAATGGCTGGAATCACCTCCCGGTCCATTTTGCTCTTGCCAGGCAGAACTTTTGTTCCTGAAACTAAATCACATCGGCAGGGAAACAAGGAAGCACCGAAATTTGATTGTGAGAAGTTCAGCCTGGGCAACAAGCTTGGCTGATGAGCGTCCGCACATCAGCCAAGTTCCCCCGCTCAGCTCTGTAGGAAATGAACGCACCGGAATGATTGGAGGTAATACTGTGGGATACTGAAACCTGTAATCTCCCATTAGAAATGGATGGAAGTTGTACGCCCAAAACCCCCCTGCCTTGTGAAAGCCTGACTGTTCTTCACTGCCCCAAAAAGTGACCCATGGTCCACCGCCTTAGGGTTTGCTGCAGCACACTCCCATCCCATTAGGTATTAATACGTCAATCTGTCCCTCTCAGTGTGTGTGTGTATGTGTGTGTGTATGTGTGTGTGTGTGTGTGTGTGGGGTGGATGGTCTCCTAAAGGCCCCTTGGGGTCTCAGCAGGGGGGTTGGGTGAGGTGGGGTCACTCAGGATGGGGGGCAATGAGATTTGGCTGCATGGATTTTTTAAGAAGTGTGGATTGGAATTGAAAGGGAAGTACGTTTGTGGAGGTGTGTAAAAGTGGGCGTGTGTGTGTATGTGTGTGTGTGTAGGGGTGTGTGTGTGGGGGGGCACCCATTGGCTCTCAGAGGTGTGTATAAACACAACAAACAGAATTTCTTTGGTATAATGCTCAAACTGGCACCCTCTTCTTTACTGGGAGTAACTCATAATATTTAGACAGCATTTATTTCAAAACATTTACCTTGAAAAACAACAGAGACGAGGGCAAAAAAATAGCAAATATCTCCTAACATGATAAAAACACTGGGAAAATATCTAGTGGTGTAGAACAGTGAGGGAATATGGGAAATGAGCAGAAACTCCACTAATGCTGGAACTGTCCTTTAACTTTAACTGACAACTGATGTAACTCTCTCTCTCTTTCTCTCTCTCTCTCCCTCTCTCCTCTCTCTCTCTCTCTCTCTCTTCTCTCTCTCTCTCTCTCTCTCTCTCTCTCTCGTCGTCTGGCTGATGGAATTTCAGACGGGCGCTCAGTCAGACGCTCAGATGATCAGTGACAAAGAGTGGCGAGGTGGAGGGAGAGAGAGAGAGAGGATTATATACCTACCTCTCTCTCCCCCTCGCTCTCTATCTACCTCTCTCTCTTTATCTACCTCCCTCTGTTGCTTTCTCTACCTCTTTCTCTCTCTCCCTCCTTCTCTTCCTCTCTATCCCTCTTCTTCCCTCGTTCTTTCTTTGTTCGTTTCCCTCCCTCTATTTCCTTCCTTCATTTGTTCTCTTTTTCCTGCCTTCCTTCCTTTCCCTCCATCTCTGTTTCCTTCATTCCTAATCTCTTTTCTTTTTTTCCTTCCTCTCTTTCCTACCATACTTCCTTCCTTCTCTCTTCGCTTTTGTTCTTCCCTCCTTCCTCCCTTTCCTTCTTTCATTCTTAAATTCATTCTTTCTTTCTCTCTCTCTCTCTCTCTCTCTCCATCTCTCCATATATACATATATATATATCCATAACTGTGTCTGTATTGTAGGATGTTTCACTTGCCTTTGCTGATGTGCTTTAACCTACAGGCATAAAAATGATATGCTTAGACAGAGATATACACACACACACACACACACACACACACACACACACACACACACACACACACACACACACACACACACACACACACACGCACATACACACACACACACAGGCCATGGCTCCCCACAACCTTTGTCCCAGACCTCTGCTGGGGTAATTAGATGCTGAAATATTGATGGGGAGTGTGTGTGTGTATGAGAAGGAGAGAGAGAGAGAGAGAGAGATGCTTGCATATCATGTGTTTGTGTAGTGTGTGTGTGTGTGTGTGTGTGTGTCAGACAGAGGCTTGAGGCCACATTACTCTCCATCCATTCACTACAGGAAACCTACAGATTAGTCTCTTTACCAGCGTGGGTTATTGGGTTCCTGCTGCCCGAGCTACAGTAGTGAGTGTGTGTGTGTGTGTGTATGTGTGTGTGTCTGTGTGTGTGTGTGTCTGTGTCTGTGTGTCTGTGTGTCTGTGTGTCTGTGTGTGTGTGTGTGTATGTGTGTGTGCGCACACGGTGGTAACTCTTTCCCCTTATTATTGGACTGCTTTTATTACATTTCTGCTTCATTGGGTAATAGAAAATGATAGAGGCAGGGAGGGAGACAGAAAGAAAGACTGGGAGAGAGAGAGAGAGAGAGTGAGAGAGAGAGAGAGAGAGAGAGAGAATTAATTGCAACAGCAGATCTCAAGCTGCAGTTAAATTCACAGCTTGAATCAGACACCGTTAGCTGTGGTTTTATGGATAAAACGGTTGTGGCAGAACATGAGGAAGGCCACCAAAACCAGCATGGCTGCTCTGAAAATAATAGTAAAATACAAAAAATAATGAAAAGAAACCAGCAAAATGAACAATTGAGGTCAGTCTTTTTTTTTCACAGTTGGAGTGCCGCCCCAGCCCAAGTTTTCCTTTAAGCCAGGCGCACACTACATGATTTTAGACCCGATTTAGCTGTAATGAGTTTTTGGGTTCTTGAGATCTGGAACAAATTCCTCAATGACTCAAGTGTGTCAGAGATGAGATGTTATGTCAGAGAGGCAGTCTGACCGGGGGTTTGACCCGTCTCAGACATCTGGGAGGTTTTCAAACATGTTTAATTTTGTCAGCACTAAATCTGCAACGCTCTTGTAGTGTGAGATATGTGTAGAGCTATGTAAGAGCTTGTAGAGGAGCCAGGCGGGAGAGATGGGAACTACAAGACAGCGCAAGATTATTTGAGCTTTATAAATTACTTCCAACTCTCTGCAGAACAGACAGACAGACTTCTCCCCAACCATTCTCTCCTCTAACCCTCTTCTTTTTCTATTTCTGTTTTCAGCACAATTGAGTGCAAACACAGTAACAGCTGAAAGCTCCTCTTCCTTCTCCAGCTCAGTTTTAGCATAATCAGGTGGAACAAGTCGCGTTTGCTTTTGCGTTTGTTTTCGGGAGAATCTTTTAACCTGTGACCCCCTCGTCCGTGCCACATCGTTTAATGCAGTGGTTCTCAACGTGGGGTCCGGGGACCACCAGGGGGTCCTTGAGGGGGTTCCAGGGGGTCCCCAGCAAATTGATGAATTGTTAAACTTCACCATTATTTAATTTATAAGAAGTTAACACCATTAGAGAATGTAGAAGAATGGCTGTTCTGATCATAGTTTCTCTGTTATCTCTCTACCTACAATACAGATGGTTATGGAATTCTGGACAAAATCATATCTGACAATAAAAATATTCTCAGATTTGGGTCAGAGAGAAAAACTCCCGTGGGGATCCGTGGCCCTAATGCGGACTAAATTGGGGGTCCTGGTTATGAAAAAGGTTGAGAATCACTGGTTTAATGTG
>NW_027279221.1:105000-112500 GCF_046629955.1 Centroberyx affinis
GTTTTCACACCGTTGTTTAGTGCAGACTTTACAAACCTTTTGCAGACAAAGTTCGGATAATTTTTTCAAGTGTGAACGTGCCATGCCGGCTCGGGTACAGACCAAAAACTTTCAAAAGGTTTGCCAGAAATCGTCGGTCTTGGTCTTCTTCCATTCGTACCGTAGTGCAGATTATTTCTGGTGTGAAAACAGTTTGGGTAAAGTCCAACCCAAAGGGAGGAAATGACAATATGTACGTGATGTTTTGTTGGTTCACGGCGGGTTGTTTGGGTTGTTTTTAGCCAAAGATGACAAAACAAAGAAGAGTTTCTGACCCTAGCTTGGTCGGTATCGTGATCGCCTTGCCAACAGTGACTGTGGAGTCACTAACAATATTCTTTTCTGTTTTTTTCTCTACAGTCGGCACAGAGGTGCTATGTTTTCTTAAGTGTAAAATGGCACACCTGCCGCCTCGGTCAAAATTTTACGGAAACAAATGTATACACACTCATTTAATGCAGACATACTGTTGACAGGGGAGTTGTTCTGTCTTGTCCATACTTTTTCCAAATCATTTAACTCTTCCTTATATAGATTACAAAAATGTCCGACGCATCTCAGAGGATTACGTCGTCAAATACAAAGTCCCCAGACCGGACCAACACAATGTAACAACCTCGCAAACTCTGGTTCGGACTTTAAAAGGACTATTACCGTGTGAAAACGCCCTTACTACTTAAGCACTGAGTTGGTCCTGTGCTGATGCGTAGCTATGTATGTAGAGCATGAAAATAAAACTGCTATGTTATCGGTTCCGTTCCCTGTGTAGCTCAGTGGGTCGAGTCTCACGAAATTTCATGAAATGAGCACGGACTCCGGAGCGTTTGCTTATTTTAGTTCGGTTTGTTTTGCCAGGTTCTCAAAAACCGTCTTTAATGGAACATAAAAACCAAAGCGTTTCGGCAGCAAGTCTTCATCCGGGTCACAATTCTTTAGAACATCTATCAGCCTCCAAGAGGAGCTGTTTTTCAGAGAATTTGTTTTTCCTTTAGTTGAAGAGTTCCCAACCTTTTTTGACGCACTGAGGTCTGGAAATTCTTGTAATGTAAAATGCAAAATAATTGTTTTTTTTCCCTGTATTTGCTGCAAACAGAGAAAGAAATTATGATGATTATTTTCTTTTTTTTTATGAATGTCATACTTTCATATTCCCCCTCACAGTCCCACCCCCAAGTTCTGGGAAAGCGTGGTTGGTTTGTTGTTCAGCTGAGTGTTCCAGTGTTTCTGTGTTGTTTAGTTGTTGTTTTCTGTCTCTGTTTGGCTCAGTGAGACGTTACATTCCACAGTGATGAGAGGCGGCCATTGATTCAGTCACTGGACAACCACAATGCAACAGGACAGAGACGAGTGTGTGTGTGTGTTTGAGAGAGAGAGAGAGAGGTAGAGAGAGAGATAACCCTCTGCCAGATCCATTCATGCAAAATGCATCATGGGAGGAAATGTGTACCATGGGGGCCCATGCCACTTTGTAGACTACAAGGTACAAACACAGAGAACACACACACACAAACACGGGCATACATATATACACACAAAAACATAAACATACAAGTACACAAACATGGACGCGCAACTACACACTCACACTCACATGAACATGCAAGTTCACACACACACACACACATTTATACACTCAAACACACACACAAACATGAACATACAAGTGTACAAACATGGACGTGCAAATACACACAGACATGAACATACCTGAGAAATACAATGAAAATGCATTGACATTAGTGCAAAGTCAGCTCTGTTTCAGTATTTGACCTCTCTTGTTTATTAAGTATTTATTTCAATTTCATTCCACAAAAAAACATTTTCTGTGCCACGCTGTGCTTCCTGTGTCTCTGTGCTGTGAGTCTGCAGAGGGAGAGCGGCACAAAGAAACTAAATGTTAATGTTAATTGTGAAGTGAAGCAGGAGAGAGAGCCGGCCTGTCTGTGTTTTTATGGACCAGTTTATTTGGTGTCAAGCGCCGACGCAATTAGCCCATCAATATATCTCATCCTGCGACCTTTGACTTGTCTGAATGATCCATCTAAATGCAAATGAGGCGGAGGTCCCAGCGGCTCCGTAGATCATATATTCATCTGTGACATCAGACTGTGAGGCTAATGTTTCAGCTGGTTTGATAAAAGAAAACATAGTCAGGTGTTAGCAGAGCAGAGGTAGTAGAAGTACATAAATTCCCTACTCAAGTAAAAGTGCAAATACTCATTTAAAAAAATACTCTGGTAGAAGTTTCAGTACCATTTAAAATCCTTTACTCAAGTCAAAGTATAAAAGTATGTGGACTTAAATTTACTTAAAGTATAAAAGTAAAAGTCGTTTTCTAAAAAAGTAATTTCTAATGTTCTAAACTGGTTTTCTGTTGAGCGTTCCTCTGAATCCCAGATGAGAAAGAGTCTGCAGCTCAGATCACAAACCCGAACCCTATAGCAGCTGAATTCACTAACGTTAACTCTCTCTCTCTTGTTGCTTCTCTCTTCTTTGTGTTGCTTCTCTCTTTGTCCCTTTCCCTAATTTTTGGTGTCGCTTTGCTGAACAAGCAGCCAATCACATCTGGCTCTTGATCAGCTGCTTCCGGGATGTAGTAAGTAGAAAGTACAGATTTTTCTTTTGAAATGTAGTGAGTAAAAATAAAAAGTCTTCAGTGAAAGAAAAACTTGAGTAAAGTACAGATACTTGAAAATCTTACTTAAGTACAGTAGTGAAGTATTTTTTACTTTGTTACATCCCACCTCTGTAGCAGAGCTGCTGCAGATCAGAGTTTCCCTGTCAGTGAATGGGTGTTTTGGGTCACTCTGCCTTAAAAAGCTACTAACCCAAACATAATTTCATTAAGTCTGGGTTTTAAAGGAGAGTTTTAGTGTCACATGAATGGTCTAAATGCTGTTTCAGAGGCCTTTCCTCCCTGATAAGAGTAAAATCCTGGGGGGGAAACACTGCTGCAGAAACTGTAACTACAAAGTATTATTTTCTATCTGGTGGGGAAAAAAAGCTCATTCATCCCACCAGGGGGCAGACTGACACCTGAGGAGAGATGGCTTAGCTTGCTGTCAGAGTCTGCAGTATTGAGCTGTGGTAAAGCAGTAGTGTTCAACAAGCAAATTCTGATTTCACTTATATAGCCTGGAGTGAGCTTGTTTACCTTGGAGTATACATTTCATACATTGAGAATAACAAGAGGAATCAAAAATGCATTGTGTAACTTGGAGAGGGCTTTGGAGATTTTGTTAAAATATAAAGAAACAAGAGAAACATGAGCTTTATTAAAGTTAGACCAAACAAGTCTTTGATCACACATGTATTTTCTTTAAGTTAATGCATTTTGTCCCCCATCTGGCATTTAATTGCTAACGCTACACTTGCTTACATAATCACAGAAACAAACAATAATTAGGTTTTCACAGATGTTTGTGTCTCTCTGAAATGTGCTGTAGGCCTGAAAATGTTTAGACTCATTGGTTTGGAATGATAAATCTCACAAAGCATCATATCCCCACCTGAATTAATTATGAATCAATTTAAGTTTCTGTTCAAGAATGTCTTCAAAAGTGTCTCTCTGTCTTTTGGTCTGGCAAGAACTCTTTTGGTTTGCTGCTGTTGTATTTCTGGACTGTAGACAGTTCAGAAATTTGACATGTTAGAGAGTTGATTTAAAGTAATATTTCATGACATTTTCATGTAAATTAATGTCCCTGTTGCTACTTTCTATCACCGATTGATATAACAAAACAGTGAGTCAGCCTATATCCAGTGAAAGCTTTTCCATTGTCTGTTCTAATCAGCCGGTGTCTGGTAGCTCTTTCCTGGGAAAAATCCTTTGCCGCACAGGAAGTGATGCGTTTTATGTTTCCGGTTGGTTTGGAATAAATAGAAGAAGAAGAACTGGGTAGTTAGCATGAGCAGCGATAGCCACCATGGCTGAACAGACAAAGAAAAGAGAAACTCAAACTGCATCATCATAAAATCTAAGCTCCGCCCATCTCATAGATTACCACTTTAAATAGGAATAACGGTTCTATGTATTGAAGCTTTGTGAAGGCGTAACACTGGTCTTTGAAGGCCTGCTGCCTGTCTGTCTGTCTGTCTGTCTGTCTGTCTTCCCCTGGAGTTGCCGTCTCACAGAGGAATGACACTCGGCCATTAGCGGGCGTAAGTGAACACCCGGCCCGCCGTCTGTCTTCACAACAGCAGCCTGGTTTGAATTATTTACCTGAAGAAAGAGATGTGAGAGGTGAGAAGCGACGCCCGTCCACCGCAGGCAGCAGGGACATTACATCACCGCCATCCTGCTGACAGCACACTGACACTGTCGCCTGCACTGGTCACGTTTGTCCAAAACATGGTGTGTGTAGTTGTAGTCATGATAGAAGTCCCTCATTACACTTCTACTGCATTATTACTGCGGTAGCCGTGGTCCAAGTCCTCTATCCTGCAGCTGTCCTTGATCAGCACTGCAAAGACTGTTACAGCCTGTTCTTTCTCTTGTTTTAAAGTAAAACTGAATAGGTATATTATCTAGACAAAACAACTCCAGGATCATTCTTCACACCTTCTGACAGCTGAAAAGAGCAAAAGCAGAATCATACGAACATTTCCTCTCGGGATAAACTAAAACTAAGCCCAAAACTAGAAACATTGTTATGAACTAAAGTAAAGATGAAAACAAGAGTGTGAAAAATTTAAACTGAACTAAAACTATCTTGTCTACTTTTTTTTTTTTTGGCTATTTTTACAGAACGCTGAAAAATGAATGCAAAGAAATGTATGATTTATAGTTTGTTTTACACAATGCCAGCTGCAAACATATAGCCTACAAAATACCTGAACTGCTATCATTATAGCCAGATGCCAACTAAATTATGTTGATAAATCTTCAGTTGCATTTGCCCCACCTGCTATTATACCTCCCTTTGCAGTGTGTGTGAAGTCCTGTTGTCTTTGTACTGTGTGTTAGTATGTACAGTATGTTTCAGTGCCTGTGTCCTTAGACAGATTTGTGTACATCTACAGTGCTTGGCGATTAAAGTGAGTCTGATTGTGATTCAAGACTCAAGATTCAAGACTTGAAGGTGAAGGTTAGGTTGATAAGTTTGTGCGTTAAACCTTCATCATCAGATGAATGAGATGCTAGCACATCAGAGGATTTGTTTGAAGCCTGGATGAGGGCGAGTGCCGGGACCATCAGCTCCTCATTGATCACCACGGCGATCGGTCTCCATTTGCCACAGTGTCTGGTTAGTTGACCCAGGGGCTTTATTGATCTCTAAATGAATGTAAAAAGCCTCTGAAGGCCTCTGTGTTAAAACCGCAGTCTGCCAATTTGATGATTGATGATTGTGATGGAGAGACCAAAGCAAAGTGTTTTTTTTTCTCTTCATGGGCATCAAGAGGCAAATTCAGGTCAGTCAGTCAGGAGTGAGATGCTGCCTGAACTGCTGGAAGGCAGAAACTGCATGAGAGAAAGACAGAGGGAAACTGAGAAAATTAACTTTATTATCTTTGTCTTCATCATCTCCTGTCCTGACAAAATAATTCTTGGTACAGAAGTGTCATGACATTTCAAACTTCACATTTGACCTTTGAAAAAGTCTGTGTACTGTATGTATGTATATACAGTATGTATATATGGTGGTGTAGTGATGTATGTATATATGATGATGTGTGTGTGTGTGTGTGTATATTTAGATCTAGTTTACTCAGTTTTGTATATGCATAGTTGTCTACATACTGCAGATTGCACAGGCACTTTCTTTCTTTCCCAGTCTCTGCCAGGACTGGTTTTTATCTTTGTTCATTCCAATTTTTTTAGTCTCCTATCGTGCTTTTTCAGAATTTTTTTTATTTGTACCTTCCTATCCTGTAATGTACACGTTGGAAGCTACTGTACACCAGAATTTCCTTCGGGATTAATAAAGTATTTATCTTATCTATCTATCTATCTATCTATCTATCTATCTATCTATCTAAAACACAAAAAATAGTTACTGTTGTTTACCTTTGCAGGAAATAACTAATGACGGAATAACTGAATATATCCCCTTAAGTTATTTCTGGCCACTTTCTCATGTCATCCTCCCAGTCTGATGTTTATCCTCGATGGGTGCGGTACACTGACACTGAAACTGTACGCTCCCATGTGTTGTATCCATATCAGCTAATGTAAAGCAAACCGACTCAAAGTTTTAACTGTAAACAAAGTTTACTCGCCATGTGCTGCATCTGATATGTTTGCCGATTCAAAACACTTCACTCTTTCTGAGTTTGAATGGAACCGGGTTAAATACGGTGAATAGGCCTGGTTGTGCGATATCAAACTCTGTCACAGTTTACAGCACTTGAGAAAATCATTTTCTAAAAATAAAGTAACAAAATGAAGTAAAATTTCAGCAGAGTAACAGTATTTAGGATGCTTTGGTGCTCCTTCCACTCTTGCTAACAAGTTAACTGATCTGAATTATATCCAACTGCACATCATACTGTAGCTACCAGTACATGTAAGAGACACCCGACTGATAAGGAACGGGAGAGAAAAGGAGGGAGATGGAGGGATGGAGAGAGGGAGAAAGAGAAAGGCAGAGATCGAGAGAAAGAGGGAAAGAGAGAAGGAAGGGGAGAGAGAGATAGAGGAGGAGACAGAAAGAGAGAGAGAGATCCTGCTGCTGTAAATAATTGATAATGTGGTTCCTGATAGTTTGGTGTTGGCCCTGGTCGCCCTTTTACTCTGTCACGTGTGTGTGTGTGTGTGTGTGTGTGTGTGTGTGTGTGTGTGTGTGTGTGTGTGAGACAGCTGGGTGGTGTAATGTTCAGGTGGCTCCGAGCTCGGTTTGCCAGCCGCAGTATTAACTTAATTAAACTGACATGTATGACTCACACACACACACACACACACACACACACACACACACACGCACAGACGGACAGTTACCCTCAACCCATAACACACACACCTCTCCTCTTCTTCATCCCTGTCCTGCCCTCTTCCCTCCTTCCCTTTCCTTCTCTTTCTTTCCCTTTCCTTTCATATCCTTTCCTCTCTTCTCATCTCCTTAATTTCCTCTCCTTTTCTTTCCTTTTTTTTCCTTCCCTTTCTTTTTCTTTCCTCTCCTTTCCTTTCCTCCTCCCCTCCTCTACATCCTCCCTTCCTTCTCTCCTCTCTGCCCTTCCTCCTCCTGTCTAGTCCCCCTCTCTTCTTCCTCCTTTCACTTCACTCTTCCTCTCCATCGCCCTTCTCCTCCTCTCCATTGCCATCTGCCTTCATTCCTCCTCCTCCTCCTCTCCCTCCATCTCTCAATCCCCCCTTTCCTCTTCCTCTGTCTCCATCCCTCCATCACTTCTCTCCAGCTTTCTGTCTCATGTGGCCAAGGCCAAAGACCACGAGGGCTGAGGAATGACATGAAGAGAGAGAGAGAGAGAGAGAGAGAAGGAAAGAAAGAAAGAAGAACAGATACA